>NW_006921699.1:9712385-9732992 GCF_000298275.1 Orycteropus afer afer | reverse complement strand
TTGAACCACCAGCCTTCTGGTTAGCAGTCAAGTGCCTTAGCCACTATACTACCAGAGTTCCCGTCCTTTCTGATAGCATCTTTCAAATAAATGCAGTTTGTGGCTTACCCCAAATATACGTATTTCATTATTTGTGGAGGCAGATGGATTAGGGGGAGGGGGATATACTGTGAGTAAGGAGATATAATTTGCAATCTTACTTTTGCCACCAATTAGCTATGTGCCCTGCGCAAGCAAGCCTCATTCACTCTTGAGGCCTCATTTTAGTCTTTGGTTAAATAAAAATTATGAGTGAGTCTCTGAGAATCAGAATCCACTCAATGACAACTAACAACAACAAGGTATCTTCCAGTTCTAAAATTCTGTGTAGACATTTGATGTTACCCCTGTCATCTGATGTTAGCCTCCATGCTTGCCTGTGTAGCACTCCCTGTCCAGTATCGTAAACTTAAGGGTTGTTGTTGTTGTTGTTATGTGCCGTCAAGTCAGAGCTGACTCACTGCGACCCCTCCTTGTGTTACCAAGGTATATCACTACGGAAGTAGATTGCCCAACCTTCCTTCTGAGGAGTGGCTGGTGGGTTGAACTGCCAGCCTTCTGGTTAGCAGTCAAGTGCCTTAGGCACTACACTACCAGAGCTCCCGAATTTAAGGGTATGGATCTGCCAATCCAGTGCTCAGATGAAGCCCCTGCAATGGTTGGGTTTGGTTCTCTTTGCCACAGAGCACGGGAGGATCAGGTTCGAGTTTTAAAATCAAGCTTAGTCTGTTTAGACTAAGTAAAGTAGAACTAACTTTAAGAAAAGGCAAACTCCATGGTATACATAAAAAGCCCTGGTGGTTATGCTCTGGGCTTCTAATAGAAAAGTCAGCTATTTGAATCCACCCAGCTGATCCATGGGAGAAAAGGCCTAGTAATCTGCTCCCACAAAGATGACAGCCTAGGAAACCTTATGAGGCAGTGCTACTCTATCCTATAGGGTCACCATGAGTTGGAATCCACTCAATGGCACACAGCAATAATAGTATCTATGGTTTATTTAACAAGATATTTATTTCTGAATCAATGAAAAACAAAATATAGTCAACTCAGAGGTGGAGAGATATTTCTCTTACTGGAATGTTTTCTCTAATTAGCTTTGATGGTAGATTAGAAATAATTTATAATCACAGTGCTAGTATTGTTTGTTACCAATCTACAGTTTAAATGCATGAATATGCAGTCCCACAGTGTTGGAAACTTACCTGCACCCAAAGCAAGCACCGATGATTCCAAATCATTATGAACATGTTACTATGAACTTGAACTATATTACTCTTGAAATTAATATATACAGCTGAATCCATAAGTGTTGGAGGCTAACTGTATAGCTATGCATTCTCCAAATTGTTTCATGTACAATGCAATGATTATTAAAGGATAAGCAATAAAAATGTGCTCATTTGAAGGATACATATATTATTAAAACCCAGCAATAACTGCAGCAATTATTTAGAGCCTGGACCAATACAAGTTTTTCTTTCTTCTTTCTTTTTTTTTAGAGAAATATTTTATTACTGACACTGTTCAGAATTTCTGGTATGTGATGATAATAAAAAACACTGAATTTCAATTGGTTTTATTTGTTTTGAAATTTGCTAGTCAGTGCACCCCTTATTGGTTGCATCTACAGCAGATTGCTTCCACCACCCCATGCTTGGTATGCTATTGGTTTATCATAAGCATCCATGTTCGTGCCATAAGTGCAGAGTCTGTCAATTAATTGGAAGAGTAAAACCAATTACCATGGAGTAGATTCTGTCGGCGAATCTGTTACCTGAAAAATGCCAGGTCCAGCCCTTGAGTGTCATAGCCACTTAGAGTTCAAGGAGCAGAGAGTTTAATTAGGATGCTCACCGATGAGAGATGGAATACAATAATATTGTATTATTGTGATTCTAAAAATGCCCGCTCAGCTCAGCACTTACAATCAGGGGTCCTTCTACTAAAGGAAATGCAAGACTAAGTAACAATTTTCCAAAAGTTAGATAAGCAGTGGGTAATTAAGAAAGGAATATTTCCTGTGAGTTCCCAGCAGTCAGGTAAACTTTAAGAGGCTCTGATGGTATATGTCAGAGCCTAGGTGGCCACCTCTAAAGTCCAGCCCAGGAGCCATTATTGACATCAATGGCTCTGTCTTAGATCACAGGTTGCAGCAGGAACTGATAACTGTAACTTAGACAGAGAACAAGTTAATTCTAACACAAGGTTGAAGCCAGGTTTTAAAGAAATGGCATCTTAACTAAAAATAAGTCTCATTTTAAAAACATGGAGTCAGGCCTAACAAAACAAAAATCTTTTTCCTCACAATTCCATGTGTGTCAGAATGGAACTATATTCCACAGGGTTTTCAATGGCTCATTTTTTGGAAGTAGATGTCCAGGCCTTTCTTCTAAGGGCCTGATTAGACTTGAACCTCCACCCTTCAAGTTAGCAGCTAGCACACTGACTGCCTGCACAACACTGGGACTCTAGAAGAGTAAAACTAGAACCTTTTAGACTGGTCACACCCATACACAAAAACGTAAACACATTTAAGAATCCTAAGAAAAAGGAAAAATTGATATGGGCTTGAATGGTCAGGGAATAGGGGGGCATTATTTATCTCAGCCTTGAAGGAAATAGTCCTTTGCTGTTTGTTTCCAAAGCTTTAGTTATCCACAGGACGAAATTTGAGTTATAACTGCTTACAATATGAGCTATCATCTACTTAAGGTTTTCTTTAAAACCAACTGATTCTCTTTATTAAAATGCAGTTATGAATAAAAACTTGTATCACTATCACAATTAGAGAAACCAATAATAAGTACAAATAAAACAATATTATTGAATTTTAAAAATAAATCTAAAACTAAAAACTAAACAATAAGTATAAATTAAATGAGGAATAATCAATGTAATTAATCTGTAGAAGTACAAATTTGAGAATAAATCTCTAAGTGAGAAGAATGGATCTGTTTATAATCAATTAAGAGTAAAGCTATAATTGGCACAAAGACACTTAGTTTCAGATGTAGAGCAGTTTATTCTCAATAAAATGATTTCAATGTTTAGTTATGATTTAACGAAATTCCACCTCTCATGGATATGGAATCAGAACAGGAAAATAAAAAAAAGTCAGTGTGTTCTCTGAAAAAAATTACATCCTGACAATTATTTTGTAACTGAAATGATATTTTTAAAGTTTCCAATAAATTTCTGTTTCCAAACAACACCTGAAGCAAATTCTAGATTGGTTTTCTAAAATTGTTTTCTAAAAATACTGTTTTCTAATGTCCTCAAAGTAAGGGAAAATGTTTGTCCCATTATGCCTTAGAATCTCATTTGGAAAATAATTTTGAAGAAGATATATCAAATTTCCTAAGTGCTTTTTTGTAACATGCAAAACATCTGTAGTGGATATTCAATAGTGTTAATAATAAAGTTGTTTGCACAATGAAGAAATCCCAACTCTCATTATTTGAGGCATAAACTCAAGAGCTCTGTTTTGGAGCCATTGTGTTCACTTTGTTATGCATTTGAGATACTGGTATAAATCTGTTTGTTAAGGATATGCTTAAGCAGATCAAAAGAAGAGAAGTGTGCCAATTTCAAAGCCATTTCCAATCAAGCTTGTGACTTCATAGATAGAAAATTTCATCAGAAAAGCATTAACATTCTCAAAGCTCCAACAGATGACCAGAAACTTTCTCTCGAAAACCTCAAGAACATTACAACAAAATAAGTTGTTTTAGTGTCTATCCACCTTTCCACAAAGCTTGGCAGAGTACAGTGATTAGTAGATTTAGTTTCCAGTGCAACAATTTGAATAAAAGTCACCATAAGTACTCATATTTCTGTCACTTTTATACAATAAAAATCTTAATTTTAACCACTGCTTCATAATGAGTCCAACATAAGAGAAAAACAAAGCAAAATTCCAACTCTAGTATGTTTATATTTCATCTACCACATGAATGACAGCTGCTTGAAGTGAAATTTCCATACATATGGATCATTTATATCAGAGCCTCCCAGTTACTGAGCTGTTGCATTCACCACCAATGGATTGCAAGTTCCCAAGATACTAATCATTTAGCCCTCCGCAGTGTTGATGTAGCCAAAGTCCCTGGGCTCCATGCCTCTGACTATGCTATAAATACCACCATTTTCCTACTAGAGCCAGTAGGTTAAAAGAAAAAAAAAAACGTTTGGGAATCATGGATCCATATCAGTAGCCTGTATTATTCCTGTTGAATCAGTCAGGATGCTTTGGCCTAACGTGATAGAGAACCCAACTCAAACTGGCTTGGACTGAGAGGAAATGCATTGGTTCATGTAATTGAAAGTCCAATTAGAATTGATTTAACGTGGTTTAATACAGACTTCTCTGAACTTCTTTTACACCTTTGTCTTCCTGTGTGGGCTGACTTTGTCTGACTGCTCCCATTATGGTACCAACGTGGTTGTAGAAGTTTCCATCTTCAAATCTGTAGCCTCTACATCAAGAAAAAGAGAGGACTTCACTTCTGATGGCTGGCTTTTAAGAGTGAGGAAATCTATTTTCACTGGACTGAACTGAACCATGTGCCCATTCCTGAATGAATAAGTCTGGTTAGGAGAGTGGACCACTCCGTTCATATCCTGATTGGGCAAAGCACCTATAATTATGTAGTCTATAAAAGTGAGATACTACAGTATTACCTACTCTAGCTCATCCTAGGCAATTATATCCATAAAGTCAGGAATGTGATAAGATAATGTGTTTATTTTTAAGTCCTACATATTAAAGTAGAAAACAATAAGTCTACCACCTAATTATATTGTATTACCCCAAAGATACACAATCACACTTTGATAATACTGGGTTTGATCAAAGAAGAGGGAAGGAAAGTGGATAGTGTTAGAGGTGAGACATGGAATAGCAGAGGAATGCAGCATGTTACAGGGACAATGGGTCCTCTAATTTGACTAGAGAAAAAATATTCACTGGGAAATGGAAATTTACAAAATTGATGGATTGTGAAGGACCTTAAATTGAGGGTTGGAATGAGAGATCTTTCCAATAATAAAAGCATAATTCTAGCAAGATTTGAAGAAAGAAGAGAAAATACAGGAGGAAAGCATTTCAAAAAGAATATTGACAAATTGTTAATGTTGTGTGTCTTCAAGTTGAATCTACCAGCAACAAAAGAATAAGTGTTGAGAATGATTCAAGATTTATTAGCACAGGTTGTTTAATACAAGACCCCACTTAATCTATTTCGAGTCGATGAATGTGTGTGTCTGTGTGTGTATGTGTGTGCACATGTACACAAACACACACATTTTAAGGTCGTCTGATTCATAGTTTTGGCTAACTCACACTCAAATTCCCTACCCAGCAGACACTTGAGTCTTCCCTAAAATATTTCTTCCCTGTTTTAAAAGAAAGAGATCACAAATGGGAAAGCTTGACCTTGAAAGGATATTGACATCATTGAATAGGTGGTATAATCAAATCAGTCCTGAAAATCAGACTCCATAATCCATCCAGAACCTCTTTCCCCCTTTAAGAGCAGGGCTGGATGCCTCCTGTAGATAAAGAACTTGCCCTATTTCAAACTGTGCTCTTTAGTGGCATCCCACACCTCCTCCCTGTAGGAGTTCCATACCAGGGCCTTGGCTGTGGAGCTGCAATAGCTTTTTCATACAGGTGGCTGTCAGAACACTGTAGACCATGCAATTTTCCTGATGCCTGCTGGCCATCTTCCTGCAAGAGTGGACATAAGGAGCAGGTGATGGAGAGAAGCTGCTGTAGAATGAGTCTGGCTCAGCCTTCAGAAGTGCTTTGGCAGTCTTCCAATGCACTCACTGTAAGATATTTTACAATAATTTTCATCCTGTTTCCTGGATTCTGTGACTCCTGTTTCTCAGTGTTTCTGGCTGCCAGCCACCATGGTCCTCAGGGAGCTGCTCCTGGCAGCTACATCCCTGAGATATGGTGAACAGAGGCCTAAGTGGATGTGGCTGCCATGTTGCTCCCACAGCTGTGGTCTTGGGAGTCAGGAGCAGGCCAGGTGTCAGCTCTGCATAAGGGCAGCAGAGCAATTTGGATCCTTGGTCAGGGTGGAAAGCACAGGGTTTCAACTAGATTGTCTCTGAGATGCCAGGAAATGTAGAACTGTTAGGGCGACATGGGAGACAATCTCTCAACAAATATTTGCTCATTTGATTGATGACACTTAAGCAAAACTGACTCCTGATTCTTAAACATCCTCATGATTATCCTTTTCTGAGGTTGGATATTATTGAAAAATAAACAAATACAAATGGCTAAGCCTAACTTTCTGCTTCTTAATCTTTCCTCATGTTATGGTTAAAAAAAGGAATCCTGAGTGTTAAATAATGATGATAATAATAATAATAAGGACAATGATAATGATAATGTAATACTAACTATAATATTGAGGTTTTACTATGTGCCAGACAACATACAAACAAAAAACAAACTCACTGCCATCAAGTCAATTCTGACTCATAGCAACCCCCATTGAGTTTCAAAGACTGTAAATCTTTATGATAACAGACTGCCTCATCTTTCTTCTATGGAGCAGCTGATGGGTTCAAACCACTGACCTTTTAGTTAGCAGCCAAACGCCTTGACCTCTATACCACCAGAGTTCCTTAGACAATATACAAGGCACTTTAAATGTTGATCTCATTAAATTAACACAATTGTATGAAGTAAGTACTATTGCCTCCCCTGTTTTACAGATTAAAAAAACAGAATTAAAAATTAAATGCCTCACCAAATAAGTGACAGAGCCAGGATTTGAATGCAGGTCTGTCAGAGTCCAACACTTACTGAGCACACCATTCAGATCATCTATAGGAACTTAGTGCATGAAATTTATCTTGTTTTTCAATATACAAGTGCATGGATTTCATGTAGTAAAATATTTTTAAACATAAAACTAAAGATGAGAATGTTATATACTGTCAGTGAGAGTATAAATTGAGACAATCACTTTGGAAAACCATTGGTATTATTTGCTAACGTTGAAGATTCACATATTATATGATCCAATATTTCTACTCCTGGGTATATGCCTAAAAGCAATTCATACACATGGGCAGCAGAAGAAATACACAAGAATATTCATAGAAACAGTATTTGTTATAGCCTCTAAACTGCAAATAGCTCAAATGGCCAAAGTACCAAAAAAAAAAAAAAAAAACAAAAAAAAACCCAAACTCACTCCATTGAGTAGATTCAGGCTCATAGTGACCCCTTTTGGTTTCTGAGGTGGTAAATCTTTATGGAAGTAGATTACTCAGTCTTCCTTCCGGCGGAATGGCTGGTAGGTGTGAACCACTAACCTTCTGGTTAGTGGCCAAATGCCTTAGGCACTGCACCACCAAGGCTCCTTATCTTTAGGAGTGGGAATACACAATTGAGTTGTATTCAACAATGGAACACCATATAGCAATGAAAGTTAATCAACTCTGTAACACACAACAGCATAGTTGAAAGTTGTGCATAGGAAGTCAGACACAAAAGAATACATAAGGTATCATTTAATTTATTTAAACTTCAAAACAGACAAAACTAAACTATAGAGATTTTTACTTAGGGAATATTATAAAGTAAGGCAAGAAAGTGATTACTATAAAAGGGAGGTGGGGAGAGGAAGAGAAATGGTTATAATGAGGAGAGGCATGGCAGCAGCTTCTGGAGTGTTGGACGTGTTCTATTTCTTGGCCTGAGAATATAGTTACATGTGGTTTCCTTCATAATAATTCATTAAGCCAAATGTGTATTTTATGCATTTTTCTGTATGTATGTAATATCTTACAAAGAAACTGCTTAAAAACAAATGTAAAGGGGAAAAAAGACAAAGTCACTGTGATCATAAAAGTTATGTGTCAGCTTGGCTGGGCCATGGTTCTGAGTGGCTTGGCAGATGTAGTTATTCCCCATTGTTGTTGTTGTTAGGTGCTGTCAAGTCATTTCAGACTCATAGAGACCCCATGCACAGCAGAATGAAACACCGCCCAATCCCACGCCAGCTCCATGATCCTTGCTATACTTCAGCCCATTGTTGCAGCCTCTGTGTCAATCCCCATAATGAGACTGTAATCACCTCCAAGGCAGAATCTGCTATCAGCAGCTAAGTAGGTGAAGGGGAGTTACCTTCGGGGTGTGGCCTGCTTCCAACATATATGGAGAAGTTTTAGGAAAGGTGTCAAGCTTTTTGGCATATTTGGATCTTGCATTTGACTGAGTATTGGTCTCCAAATCCTGAGCTTGAACCAGTGGCCTGCCATGTTGCTTGCTTATATTGGGATAGTGCTATTTTATCTGCTGACTTTGGGTACATCCACTTCTGCAGCCAGCAGCTGCATGAATTAAGAGATGCTTCCAGTTGGCCTGGAACAAGAGGTAGAGCTAAAACTCAAGGTCAATGGGCCTTCACCCAGCCCCTAGAACAGGCACTCTAGCCTCCTAAACTGAGAGAAATATATTCCTGTTTGCTAAAGCCACCCACTTGTGGTATTTCTATTACAACAGCACTACAGAACTAAGACAGTCACTTTGGGCTTTGACTTTAAAATTCCATCAACAGTGTCTGGTAAACAGCCCACTTTAGGGTAAATTTTAATGGCAGAACCTGCCACTTCCAGAGTTACTTCTATCCTCTTTGCTGATCTGAAGCTCCCTCATTACCATCCTGTTTTATCATTAATATTTTTCTTGTTAAATATGTGGTTCTTTGCTCATATTGTAAGTGACTACATTAAAATGTTTTTCTTTTCTTTTCTTTTTTTCCTCTAACAAGGAACTAATGAATTTTTCTGGACTATTCTTGCAGAAATAATCATGCATTCCTTGAGTCACCCTTGACTGAAGGATGCCCTTTTATTTGGAAAATGGGAACAACAAAGTTTATTGTTTTAATGAAAACTTTTGAAGAAAGGCTTTGCAGAGCTAGAAACCTGGACATCCACAACCCTAGGCAAGAAACATGGATAGAGCTGGGGATGGGGTATAAGGAGGAGCTGGGTTCAGTCCCAACAGGTGATCAGGTACCTCAATCCAGAGTGTGGAGTGAGTTGGAGCCCATCTCCTGTGGGTTTTAAAGGTCTAAGTATGCAGCATATCAAATTCTGATATTTAGTTAGGGTATCCCTAATCTCTGCATGCTGGAGGACTCGGCCTTTGAAGCTAAGAGAATTCAAGACATGTTGAGGAGTTTTTGAGCTCCAAGTTCAAAGGCAAAGAAAATTAATCTCTCTTGTGTTATTCAAAGGAGCTGGCTTATTTTGAATGTGATGTGTATGCTCTTCATCTGTCAGCAGTCCTGTTTAAATTCATATGCTTTGGTTTGTATCTAGCAGAAAGGAAGGCCAAAGAAAGAGTCAAAGGGGAATGAAAGAGGGAGGAAGGTGCTGTTCATTTATGGGACAGATGGTGTACATGCTCAAACGATGGCTTGAGATTTGCTTGATCAATGTCATGGTTGATTGATTAGGCATCTTCTAATTCATGCAGCTGCTGGCTGCAGAAGTGGATGTACCCAAAGTTGGCAGGTAAAATGGCACTATCCCAAGATCAGCAAGCAACATGGCAGGTCATGGTTCAAATCCAGAATTATAGGCCTCGTGCCCTAGAGTGGTCTACTCAAAATGTGGCCCATTGAAAGTTTGCAAGCATCTGTGAAAAGACAAGTCCAGAGGGAAAATAGGCATTTATAGCAATTTGACAGAGTAATATTATGTTTATTGAAGATAATAATTTTTTAAAGGGGCCTTATTTTATATCTGTTTTCTATTTTATTTTTCTAGTATTTATTTTAACTGTATTTTTTCAATTTTGTAAAATTTACTATTTTAATCATTTTTAAGTGCAATTCGGTGACATTAGTTACATTCACAATGTTGTGTATCGATCATCACTACTTATTCTCAGATCTTTATTATCATCCCAAACAGACACTCTGTACCCATTGAACACTCCCCATTCCATCCTTTCCACCCTTAGTCACTAGTAACCCCTATTCTACTTTCTATTGCTATGAATTTATCTATTCTAGATTACTCATGGGAGCTCTGATGCCACATGCCTAATGCATACGCTAACCAGAAGGCTAGCAGTTCAAACCCACCAGCTACTCCTTGGAAGGAAGATTGGGCAATCTACTTCCATAGAGATACCACCTTGGAAACCCAAGGAGGGGTCACCATGCGTAGAATTGACTCAACAGCAGTAAGATTGGTTTTTATGGTTTTTAGGTAACTCACATAATTAGAATCATATAATATTTGTCCTTTCGCATCTGGCTTCTTTGACTTAGCATAATGTCTTTAAGGTTCAATCATGTATCAGAATGTATCAGAATCCCATACATTTTTATAGATGAATAATATCCCATTGCATGTGCATATATTTTGTTCATCCATTCAGTCCATAATAAACTAAAGGAAAGCAGTGCTTCATCACAGACAGTTTGAGAAATGTCACCCTTGAGAAATATAACCTCTGAGGAACATTCCTGATCACACCAAGTCCTGTACTCAGTGGTGGAGCACAGGCATAAATGAAACCCTTGAGAAGCTACATACTGTGTAATTCACTCTATTTATTAGCACCACATGTAGTAAACATTGATAAACTCTTGAATCCAGGCTATTTAGATATAGCATTTCAATTAATCTTTATAACCACCTGATGAAGTTTGTTCTATTTTTATTACCCTATTTCACCAGTAGGAGCTCTGATAGCATAGTGGCTAAAGCACTTGACTGCTAACCAGAAGGCTGGCGGTTCAAACCCACCAGCCACTCCTCGGAAGGAAGGTTGGGCAATCCTACTTCCGTAGTGATACTGCCTCGGAAACCCAAGGAGGGGTCGCTATGAGTCGGGGCCAACTCGACGGCACATAACAACAACAACAATAACATTTCACCAGTAGGCATTTGACTGTTAACCAGAAGATTGGCAGTTCAAACCCATCAGCCACTCCGTGGAAGGAAGACTGGACAACCTACTTCCATAAAGATTTACTGCCTTGGAAACCCAAAGGGGATCATTTGTTAGTCAGAATTAACTCGATGGCCATGAGGTTTTTTTTTGTTTGTTTGGTTTGATTTTTGTTTATTTCATCAAAGAGAAAACAGGAAGACATAGAGAGGTCACTACATGCCATCCCATTGCTGTCAAGTCAATTCCAACTCATAGTGACCCTACAGGATGAGTATAACTGCCCCAGAGGATTTCTAAGGTTGTATGTAGTCTTTACAAAAGCAGATTACATATTTACCCATTACTCCTGCAGAGTGAATGGTGTATTCAAACCACTGAACTTTGCTTAATTGCTGAGCATTTAACCACTGCATCACCAGTGCTCCTTGAGAGGATACATAGCTTGTCTTATTATAAACCAAGGAGCTCTGGTAGCATAGTACTTAAGGCATTTGACTGCTAACCAGAAGCCTGGTGGTTCAAACCCACCAGCCACTCCATGGAAGGAAGACTGGGCAATCTACTTCTGCAAAGATTTACCACGTTGGAAACCTACAGGGGGTCCCAGTGAGTCAGAATCAACTCGATGACAGTGAGTTTTTTTTTTTTTTTTTTTTTTTTTTTTTTCTTAATAAACTAGTCTACAGTACTCTTGGGAAGAATGTTGTTGTTGTTGTTGTTAGGTGCCATTGAGTTGTCTCTGACTCATAGTGACCCTATGCACAGCAGAATGAAACACCACCTGGTCCTGAGATAGCTCCATGATTCTTGCTATACTTGAGCCCATAGCCACTGCCACCATGTCAATCCATCTCATTGAGGACCTTCCCCTCTTTCATCGACACTCCACCTTACCAACCATGACATCCTTCTCCAGGGAATGGTCCCTTCTTATATGAGATGAAGTCTGGTCACTCTCCCTCCAAAGGTGCATTCTGGCTGCACTTCCTCCAGGACAGACCTGTTAGTTCTTTTAGCAGTCTCAGTACTTTCAGCATTCTTCACCAACACCACAACTCAAAAGCATCAATTCTTCTTTGGTCCTCCTTATTCATTGTCCACCTTTCATGTGCATATGAGGCGATTGAAAATACCGTGGCTTGTATCAGGTGCACCTTAGTCCTTTGCAGGTCTTTGCTCTTCATCACTTGAAAGAAGTCCTTTGCAGCCAACTTGCCCAATGCGATATGTCTTTTGATGTCTTGACTGCTGCTTCCATTGACATTGATTGTAGAACCAAACAACATGAAATCTTTGACAATTTCAATCTTTTCTCCATTTACCGTAATGCTGCTTATAGATCCAGTTGTGAGGATTTTTGTTTACTTCATATTGAGGTGTAATCCATACTGCAGACTGTATTCTTCAATCTCCATCAGTAAGTACTTCATACCATCCTCACTTTCAGCAAGCAAAGTTGTGTCATCAGCGTATTGTAGGTTGTTAATGATTCTTCCTCCAATCCTGATGCCATATTCTTCTTCATATATTTGGGCAATCCTACTTCCGTAGTGATACTGCCTCGGAAACCCAAGGAGGGGTCGCTATGAGTCAGGTTTGACTCGACGGCACATAACAACAACAACATAGTCCAGCTTCTCAGATTATTTGCTCAGCATACAGATTGAATAAGTAAGGTGAATGCTACAATCCTGACACACTCCCTTCTTGATTTTAATACATACAGTGTTCCCTTTTTCTGTTTGAACGACAGCCTCCTGGTCTATGTATAGGTTCCACATGAGTACAATTAAGTGTTCAGGAATTCCCATTCTTCTCAATATTATCTAAAATTTGTTATGATCCACATAATCAAATGCTTTTGCATAGTCAATAAAACACAAGTAAACATCTTTCTGGTACTCTTTGCTTTCAGCCAACATCCATCTGACATCAGAAATGATATCTCTCATTCCATGTCCTCTTCTGAAACCAGCTTGTATTTCTGTCAATATACTGCTGCAATCAGTTTTGAATTATCTTCAGTAAGATCTTACTTGCATGCAATATTAATGATATTGTTCAATAACTTCCACATTCTCTGGGATCACCTTTCTTTGGAATGGGTACAAATATGGACTTCTTCCAGTCAGTTGGCCATGTAACTGTCTTCAAAAACTCTTGGCATAACCAAGTGAGTGCCTCCAGTGGGGCATCCATTTGTTGAAACATCTCAATGGGTATTCCATCAATCCCTGGAGCCATGTTCTTTGCCAGTTCTTTCAGTGCAGCTTCGACTTCTTCCTTCAATACCCTTGGTTCTCGAACATATGTTACCTCCTGAAATGGATGATCAACAAGTTCTTTTTGGTACAGTGACTCTGTGTATTCTTTCCATCTTCTTTTGATGCTTCCCACATCATTCAATATTTTGCCCTTTATAATCTTTCAATATTGCAACTCGAGGCTTAAATTTATTCCTTGGGAAAAATATAGCATACAAATTGAAATTAATCTCAAAGTTTTTTATTTCCTCCCTTTACTTCTCCAAATGGAGCTCTGGTGGCATGGTGGGTAAGGCATTTGGCTGCTAACCAGCAGGTCAGTGGTTCAAACCCACCAGCTTCTCCATGGGTGGAAGATGAGAAAATCTACTTT
This sequence comes from Orycteropus afer afer, assembly GCF_000298275.1. Lineage (NCBI taxonomy): Eukaryota > Metazoa > Chordata > Mammalia > Tubulidentata > Orycteropodidae > Orycteropus > Orycteropus afer. The sequence continues at coordinate 9,719,371 of NW_006921699.1, read as the reverse complement.
TGTAAAGATTGACAGCCTTGGAAACCCTATAGGTAGATATGAGTCAGAATTGACTCAATGGCAGTAGGTTTGGGTTTTTTACTTCTCTAAATCTTATTCATCTTTCAAGGCCCAGATAAAATCCCTCTCTCTCATTCCTTCTTCATAGATAGTTATTGTCTCTGAATTAGATAATATGTTTTTCACACTATACATTTTGACAGCATTTAAGCACATAATTTGTGATCCTATCTATAATTGGCTCTCAAAACAGCCTATAAGCTTATTGGATATGGCAGTTGTAGCATATATGTCTGTACACCCCCATCCTGCCTCACTTCCCAAATGGTGATACCTGTAGACACATGGTATGGAATATAGTTGATGAATTGAATTGAATCACCTAATTGGAATGCATATTATTGTTATTTTCTTAACCAAACGCAGGACAGAAAAAAAATCAAACTCACTGTCAACACCTTGGTGGGTTTCTGAGATGGTCTTTCTATGGAAGTAGGTTCCCCAGTCTTCCTTCCAAGGAGTGGTTAGATATATAAAAATGTGAAGGATCAAAGAGAGATATTCAATGTTTTACTCTAGATACTTTTGTATTATTTAGATTTTTTTTCAACAAAAGTTTACTTATAAAATGCAAAATTAGTTTTAACTCTTAGCTTAAAGTTTCTGGCAGGAAGTGTATGGTAATGAGTTTGAAAAGCTATAAATAAAAGTAGAAGGTGCTGATCTTAGTGTTGGTTCTAGCTTGGATAAGTCTTAATGCCTTTCTGGGCTAAAAAGAAGAGACTAAGTAGAGAAATTATAATGTCTTACCCTACTCCATGACTTTAAGCCTAAGAATATACTTAAGTCCTCAAAAACTCATTATTTTCATATTTGTTTTCAATGTCATTGAATGTATGCCCATGTGTTTGTGTGTGTATATTGTTTGCTAAGATATTTAAAAAAAAAAACAAACACTGCCATCGAGTCAGTTCCAACTCATGGCAACCCCCATTGGATTTCCAAGGCTGTAAATCTTTACAGAAGTAGATTGCCCAGTCTTCTTTCCATGGAGTGGCTGGTGGGTTTGGACCAACAACTTTCTGATTAGCAATCAGATGCCTTAGGCACTGTGCTACCAGAATTCCTTAAGATATGCTTAGGAGAAAAAAGATCTGTCAGTGTCCTGAGAGCAAATTTAGAATATACTAGCATTTAGGATTCAGAATTTTGTTCTGAGTTTTCCTAAGAGTCAAAACCAAAATGTAATATATTAAGCCATAGTTGTTTAGAATTGCTATTTTCATTTGAAGGGTGTCAACATGCAACATTTACTTCTTACCAAGGAATTGGTTGTGTATGATGTGTTACTCTAGTCTGCAATCTTTCTTGGCCAGGTGTTTGAGCTTGTTTAAATTGGGAACCCTGATCATACAGCAGTTGCTTTCTAATACAGGCATGACCTTATAACATGCACCAGTCAAGGGTAGCAAGAAGGATTTTAGGGGTCTTGAAACTGTCAATGACAGACATCCACAAAGCACTTGTATTTTATGCACGGAAGGTCATCCAACTGTTGTTAAGAAGAAAACATGAATGTGTATTTACACAATCCAATTATTTAAGAATCAATATGCCTTTTCCATTAGCTTTTAAAATCTGTTTGTGTAAAAAATTTCTTTCCAAGCCAGCTCCTGTGAGGGTTTTTGTGAGAAGTGACTGGGGACATGATCTTTGCAAAATTTCATTTTGTTATCTCTTATTATTACATGGTGGCCCAGAGCATGGCATGAATAAAGCTGTCTTGTCATCAAAATGCATTCATTCATTTAACAAGTTCCTGAAAATAATGGAATGGTTGCTAAGCAATGAGGAAATTATACATTCCGAGGGATCTATGCCAATTCCAAAAGCAAAAGTAGTTCTGCAAATTGGTTTTAGTGTCTTTGGAACCTAACTAAACAAAATTGAGAAAGTGACATGCTCTACCCAATAACCAAGAGGCAGCATCTTTTTATTTTTCCTTCACCCTGACCCAGGTTTTCAAAGTAAGAAGTAGGTAGAGTATTTCCTATCAGACAGTGAATATGCCTATTTAGGCCTACAGATGCTTAGCAAGTTTATATCATATTTATTTTAAAAGAAATACAGTATGAAAGAATGTATTCTCTTAACTGAGAAATAGATTTTATCTTGGATATTTTTAATAATAATTTTTAATTGGAAAAATAGATGCTTAATGCAGAAAATTTAAATAACACACATATACACATTAAAAAAATACAAAGTTAAGAAAAATATTAAAAACCAACAACTAAAACATCCATAACCTAGCCCTACCTCAAATAGTGAACATTGGAGTATATTTATCTGTCACTTTTCTGTTGTTGTTGTTGTTGTTATGTGCCGTCAAGTCAGCCCTGACTCATAACGACCCCTCCTTGGGTTTCCGAGGCAGTATCACTACAGAAGTAGGATTGCCCAACCTTCCTTCCGAGGAGTGGCTGGTGGTTTGAACCACCAGCTTTCTGGTTAGCAGTCAAGTGCCTTAGCCACTACGCTACCAGAGTTCCCATCACTTTTCTAGATATATCTAAAGTTGTTATTTATTATTATTTAACATAGTACACACACTATACAAACACATACATGTAATCTAAATATTATGGATATATCATTCTTTTTAAAACAATTTTTGAACATTTGGATTGTTCCTAGTTAATCATTATTATAATAACTCTTAATTATACTGAACAAACATTTTGAAAATAGTTGTTGTTGTTATATGCCATTGAGTCATCTCCAACTCATAGCAACCCCCCCTTGGGTTTCTGAGGCAGTATCTCTACAGAAGTAGATTGCCCAATGTTCCTTCCAAGGAGTGGCTGGTGGGTTTGAATGCCAGCCTTCTGGTTAGCAGTGAAGTGCCTTAGGCACTACACCACCAGAGCTCAGATTAGGTATTTTTTGTTGTTGTTGCAAAAGTACATATACAGAAGTACTTTTGTAATGGTTGAGTAAGACCTGCAGAAATCCACTCCTCTATAAAATGAACACATACACTGGCAAAAATTGTCAAAATCCATTTTTTTTAGGGGTCTGGAAATTAACTAAAGGCTTGCAACAATACCTGTGTTGAATAAAAATGGCTGGTTCTCAGTAAGAACAGCAAATTTTGTGGAGTTTTATGCCTAAGGCATTTGACTGCTAACCAGAAGGTTGGTAGTTCAAATCTACCAGCCACTGCTTGGAAGGAAGACTGGGCAATCTACTTCCATAGAGATATCACCTCAGAAACCTAAGGAGGGGTCACTATGAGTTGGAACCAACTCGATGGCAGTGAATTTGGTTTTTTATTCCAATCACCCTTTTGTTAGGTCCATGGTTGCCTTGAAAATAAGTAACCTGGCAGCTATTCTTAGGGGAGGAATTGGTTTAGGGCTAACAAAAACATCCCATCTCCAGACACTGTCACTATTTGACCTGATGGAAACTCTCTGGAAAAGTTTCATTCACAGTATTTACCTTTATTTGACCAGACTCAGAGCTCATTCAGTAGGAAAAGGCCTATAATAGTAGGAAATAATCAACATAAATTATTCAGCATCACAACTGAAAAAAGGTAATGATACCAAATGAGACAAAATAGAGGCTTGACAAAAATCCTAAAAGGAAAATCTGAAGAATAAGATATCCATAGGGATTTTGAAAGATACAATGAATTCCTGAGGTCCTAGAAGACTGTGTTAATATGCAGAACTGTGCACATGTGTTGGGAGGAACTGAGAATGCCCTAATGTTTCTATTATGGCTAACCTTGAGGCTCTTTGCAAGCAGGAGGTAAAGACTAAGTAAAATGCAGAACTGTAAACTACTACAGAGTTAAAGAAGTGCCCTAACACACACAGAGAACCTCTCAGACTAGGTGACTTACCAGTTCAAGACATATGAAGAAATCTCTGAAAAATAATTAAAAGACCATAAGCTAATTTAGCAGAGACATCTGTGGCCACACACAGCAAAGAACACAAAACTGTGCAGAATTAATCCAGGGAAGTCATAAACAGAAACAACAAAAATTGCAAGAACAAAAATCAACAACAAATTCTAAAATGGGGGAAAATCTGATTTCCAGAGTTACATATTCTATTCTATTCTATTAACAAAAATTACAAGAAACTAAAAGAAATTAAATCAATCTCCAAAACTCCAAATCATTGGCATTGAGTCGATTCCAACTCATAGCAATCCACATTGGGTTTCCAAGGGGATAAATTGTTACAGAAGCAAATTGTCCAGTCTTTCTCCTGTGGAGTGGCTGGTGGGTTTGAACCACCAACTTTCTGGTTAGCAGCCAAATGACTTACACAGTATGCCACCAGAGCAATTAGGGTGTATTGGGGGAAAACAAAACAAAAAAAAAAAAAAACTGGAGTAAATGCAATGAATTTACTATACAAAGAATTTAAACCAACTATAACAAATATGTTCAAAGCACTAAAGAAAATAATGTCTAAAGAATTAATGAAAAATATAAGAATAATACTTCACCAAGTAAAGAATATCAGTAAAGAGATTTACAAAATTATAAAAAATGAAAAAATATGAATTCTAGATGAAAAAAAGCACAATAACTGAAACAAAAATTTCACTAGAGAGGTTCAATAGCAAATATGAGCTAGCAGAAGAAAGAATTAGAAAATTTGAAAATTATCTACTCTGATAATAAGGAAATTATACTTAGGGAAAATGATAAGAGTTTCAAAGACCTGTAGGATACCAAGTATACCAACATTTGCATAATGAGTGTCACAGAAGGAGAGGAGAGAGAGAAAGGAGAATGAATATTTTGATAAATAATGGCTGATAATATTCCAAATTTAATTGAAAGCATTAATTTACATATTTAAGACACTCAATGAACTCAAAGTAGGATAAACTAAAAAAAATTCATACCAAGACATATCACAGTCAACTTGCCAAAATCCAATGACAAAGAAAGAATCTTGAAAGCAGCAATAGAAAAGTGACTCATCACACAAAGAGAATCCTCAATAAGATGTATAGCTGATTTCTCATCAGAAACTATGAAGGCCAGAAGTCAATGGAATGGCATATTTGAAGTGCTGAATGAAAAAGAATGCTAAAAAAGAATTGTATATCCAGCAAAACTATCCTTCATAAATTAACTAGAACCAAGTGTCTACATTATTCTCAATGGTGTTGGCAGAGAAAGACTGATAGCCTTCTCCTTGAGAACAGAACAAGACAAGAATGGCTATCATCATCACTCTCATTTAATATTGTACTAGAAGTCCTAGCCAGAGCAACAAAACAAGAAAGGAAAATAAATGGTATCCAAAGTAAAAGAAAGAAGCAAAATTACCCTTATACACAGGTAACATGATCCTAATGAGCTCTGGTGGTGCTGTGGTTAAGGTATCGGGCTGCTAATCTAAAGGTAGGTGGTATGAACTCACCAGCTGCTCCATGAGAGGAAGATGAGGTAATCTACTTCTGTAAAGATTTATAGTCTTGGGAATCCAATGGGGATTGTTATGAGTCATTACTGACTCAATAGCAGTGGGTTTGGTTTTTGGTTTAATATGATCTTATACATACAAAACCCCAGAGATTCTACAATAAACCTACTGGATCTAATAGAAGGATCAGCAAAGTGATTGAGTACAAGACTAACACACAAACATCAGCTGAGTTTCTTTACATTAACAAAAAGAACTCTGAAAATGAAATAAAAAAATAATAATACAATTTAAAATATCCCTCAAAAGGATAAAAGTAACCCTAACCAGAGATATAAAGGTCTTATACAAGGAAAACTTTAAAGCCCTACTGAAAGAAACTAAAATCCATGCTCCTGGATTGAAAGACTTAAAATCGTGAAAATGTCACACTACCCAAAGAGATCTATCTAAAAATACAATGCAATCTTGATCTAGTTCTAACTATATTTTTTTTTACTGAAATGGAAAAACTAATCACCAACTTTATATGGAGAAGAAAGAAGTCCTGAATTGCTAAAGCAATACTAGAAAGGAAAAAAAAAAAAAATGTAGGAGGCCTCACAATTCCCAGTCTGAAAACATATTATATAGCCACAGTAATAACAGCTCAATACCGGTACAATGGCAGACACACAGACCAATGGAATAGAATTGAGAACCTAAAAGTAAATCCATATATCTATGGGCAGCTGATTTTCAATAAGTAGTTAAAGTCCACTCAATAGGGGAAGAAACAGTCTCTTTAACAAATGGGATTGGTAAAACTGGCATCCATTTGCAGAAAAATGAAACAGGATCTATACTTCACACTACACACAAAACTAACTAAAAATGAATCAAAGACATACATGTTAAAGCTAAAATTATAGAGTTGCTGGGAGATAACATAGGGACAAAACTATGGGACCTAATTTGTTGATGAATTAGACTATCAAACATAACTACAAATGCATAAAAAAAAAAGAAGACAAATTAGATGAGACCTCCTAAAAATTAAATACTTACATTCATCAAAAGATTTTAACAAAAGAGTAAAAAGAGAACCTACAGACTGAGAAAAAAATCTTTGGGAACAACACATGTGATAAGTGTCTAATCTCCATAATATATAGAAAACCTCAACAACTCAACAACAAAAATACAAATAATCCAATCAGACATCTAGACAAAGCCTTTAAAAATCCACCATTGATGTTTTATTATTTTACCTAAAGAACATATGACTACGATTTAAAACCTCTGTAATTTAGTTTCTGAAATCAGTCACTGTAACCCTCAATACTCATTTATCCAACAGAAGCCCATTCCCCACCCTTCCTTCTTGTGACCTCAACCAAAGACTAACCAACCAAACAACTGTATTATAATTTGTTTGTTCCCTGAAATATATCTGTCTTCATTAGAAGAGTTTTAGTTGGAGTCATCAATTCTCATTTATGTGGGCTTGTGTCTCCTTGCATTCAGATGTTCTTTTTTTTTTTT
>NW_006921699.1:9677862-9711235 GCF_000298275.1 Orycteropus afer afer | reverse complement strand
ACGGTGGCTGCAATGATGAGCTCAAGTATAGCAGGGATTGTGGGGCTGGTGCGGGATCGGGCAGTGTTTCGTTCTGCTGTGTATGGGGTCGCTATGAGTAGGAAATGACTCGACGACACTTAACAACAACAACAACAAATCCTCATGAGCTCATTTTAAGGACTGAGGTGTTTATTTGTTTGGTTGGTTGTTTTTGCTACAATAGAAAGAAATGATTAAGTAAAAGATCTGAATGGAAGATTTAAAAGGGCAGCTTGAGAAGATAAAGTAAAAGCAATAGAATGAAATGTGCAAACTTAGCCTTAGAAAACCAAGGGGAAAAACACACTTGCATTACTCATGCTATAAGAACTGAGAATAAATTCAAGCTTGGAGTTGCAATTGAAGGATTCAATGGACAAAATATTGAATGTTGCAGGAGTCATTGAAAGAAAATGGAAGGAATACACAGAACCACTGAACCAAAAAGAATTGGCCAACATTCAATAATTTCGGGAGGTAACATTTGATCAAGAACTGATGGTACTGAAGTAAGAAGTTCAACTTGCACTGAAGACATTGGTGAAGAGCAAGGGTCCAGGAATTGACAGAATACCAATTAAGATATTTCAACAAATGGTTGCCATTATCAAAACACTCACCTTTCTATACCAAGAAATATGGAAGATTTTTAATCTGTGCCAATCTCACATAGGAAATATTTATATATATTAAATTTGTATTTCTTTATGCAAGGTTAGGAATTCCCTATTCACATCTTTATGAAATTTTAAAAATACCGAATGGTGCAAAGATAGTCCTCATCTATGTACTTGCACTGAGAGAAACAAATGCTAATATTTTTGTCATATTCACTTCATATTTGTAAAAGAACACTCTGAATGTAATGAGTGTTTGCCTCCCCTACCCCTCTTCTCTACTACCATTCCCAGTTCTCCCTTCCTAAAGGTAATCACTATCATAAATTTTGTGTTTATCTATTTCGTACTTTATGTATATGTGCCAAAATTAAAAGTATATAACATTTTTTTATCTAAAATATATTATATTGTACACAGTGTTTGGGAATTTGCTTTGTTTTTTAACTCAATATTACATTTTTGAGATCCATGTATGTTGATCAAATAGATTTTTTCTTCTTTTTTCCTATAAAATAATATTTCATTGTATGATATACCATAAGTAATTTAAGTAATTTCTTCTTTACTACCAAAAGACATTTGGGTTATTTCCAGGTTTTTTTTTTTTTTTTTTTTTGCTGAAGTAAGCAATTCTATAACCAACAGACCCTCATCCTGATCTCCTGGTGCATTTATGCAAGAATTCCTCTAAGAAAAATCCTCAGGAGTAGAGTAGCATAGTGCCTAAGGCACTTGACTGCTAACCAGAAGGCTAGCGGTTCAAACCCACCAGCCACTCCTCGGAAGGAAGGTTGGGCAATCTACTTCCATAGTGATACAGCCTTGGAAACCCAAGGAGGTGTCGCTATGAGTTGGGTCTGACTCCACGGCACATAACAACAACAACAACAACAGAAGCAGAGTAGCTGGGTTATAGGTTTTATTGTCTTCAACTTTACTAAAACCAAAACCAAACTCACTGCTGTCCAGTCGAATCCGACTCATAGTGACCCCTCATTGGGTTTCTAAGGCAGTATCAATATGGAAGTAGATTGCCCAATCTTCCTTCTGAGGAGTGGCTGGTGTGTTAGAGCTACCAGCCTTCTGGTTAGCAGTCAATGTCTTAGGCTATCAAATTGTTTGTACAAATCCATCTTCACATTCAGCAGGCAAAGCCCCTGACTTCATGGGATTTTTCACTCTGGTATATGTCTGGGGAAAGATGGGGATTACGAGTTCTGTCTCTGTGCATCCTTGACCACCATTGGCATTGGCAGCGTTTTAAAAGCACCTAATTATTAGTTTAATTCACATTTTTATCAGATTTCCAGTAAAACTGAGGGTTTTTCCATGTGTTTATCAGTCAATTTTATCGATTTAAAAACATAACTAACTTCCATGTTTTAAGCACATACTGTGTGATTTGACATCTTTCTTGAACCAATCAGATGCATGAATCCAATTGTAGAAATAAGAAAAAGGAAAAATCACAGTGTATGATAGGTGTATGAAATGCTTTGATTGGCATCAACCAAAAATGATTATATTGGTATATTGGATACCTTGCCTTACAAAGTAATAATAACTGATAAAATAAAGAACCAAAATTTCTGATTAATAAGTCAATTTAGGAAACTGATTTTTAGAAAAAATGGCCTATATTTTTGGTTCCTTTTTGATTGAAGAACTTTATAAAACTCAAATCATTTTTAAAAGCTAATCTCTTTTCTTCTAGCCTGTCTAATTCTGAAAATGTCATTCAAAAGGACTTTCTACCTTGAAAATGTTTGAAGGATTTAGTGTGTGGGTAGCTTGGGTAAGAAGTACTTGGGTACTGTTAGAGATTCCTAATGTACAGTCTAGATGACAGGAGCATTACTAGGTCCTCACATCTGTCATAACAACTGGAGAGGACGAGAGTTGCCAAATTCTCTCTCTCAAACTCGAGGTCAGCCTGAGAAGGATTTTCTTATTTGAGCACTGGACAGAATTCTTCCCAAAGCCACTTAACTAACCTTCAGAGAGAATCTTAAATGTCAATCTATTGCAAATAAATAGAATAATAAATTAGTGAGCCTCAGTGCATAGCCTCAGATTCTATTCATGTCTTGTCAATTGTGACTTTGTCATGATTTATTAGAATTTTTAATGAAAATGGTTAACTGATGGATCATAGTTATTATAAAAGTTATCACAAAACACAACGGTGTGTGTTTAAATGAACACTTGAAAAATTCTTCAGCATGGTTTCATCCTTCTGGCTATTACATTTTAAAAAACCTACTGCCATCAACTCAATTACATTCTAGTGGATGATAATACTCAAAAGTTTTTAAGATTAGACCTACATTAGACCTGCATTATAATTTCCTTGGAGATGTTTTGATTGAGCTTTGACATGTAGTTGTTCCATTATAGGATAATAGCCATTCTTTGAAATTCCTCCACCACCGACATCCCAGATCTCCTAGATTACTTTCGGTTTCTTCTTGCTTAAAAATGTGCTGTCTAGAATCTCTGCTGATCTCTGCCTCTTCACCCTATACTGTCAACTGCGTGTTTGAAGATAATCAACTATAGAAGGACAGGAGTCACTTCTGCTACCCCAAAGAAAATCAGCTCAGAGAGCAGCTCATTCTGGCTCACAACCAAGAGAACAGAATGCTCTCTGTTTTCTCCCTGACCCCTGGCATGATTGCAATCTTTTGTTCTCACACCTTTACTTGCCCAGGAGCCCTAACTTTCCACAGGCTGCTGCTAACAGTCAGGAACATCATTGCAAGGAAGATCTTTGCAATGAAGGCAACCAAACTCCCTGCCAACATGTTATGGCACAGATTTCTTTCCTTGTCTTGCTGTAGCCCATGCTGCTGATGACCCCCTCAAAGCCCCTTGGAAGCCCTTAGTGGTTCTAAGAACCCATGCACCAGCTTCCATATTGTTTGTTCCTGGTGACTGACTTCTGGGCTGGAAAAGCTGTGGAGAGTTATTTATAACTTTGCTTAATAAAAATACAAAAACCCACTGCCATCAAGTCAATTCCAACTTATAGTAAACCCCATTGGGTTACTGAGGCTGTAAATCTTTATGGAAGTAGATTGCTTCATCTTCCTCCCATGGCAGCTGGTGGTTTTGAGCTGCCAACTTTCAGGTTAGCAGACAAATGCCTTACCCACTATGCCATCTGACCTTCTTGGTTTAATAAAGGGCAGATATTAAAATCCAAGTATTGATATAAACATATTTAGTGTTTATTAATCACAAGTCCAGGATATCTGACTCCCATAGTGACCTCTTTTTATGTAACTCAGCTACTCACAAATGGTATTTGGAAAACCACCCTGTGCTGCTATCCAAAAAATGATGACTACTTCAATAAGAGCAAGATGAATACATGAACACAAAAATTGAAAAAATGGACAAAGGATATGCATAGGCAATTTACAAAAGAAAATGTTTTGGCCAAGAAATTTACTGCTAAACCTTGCTAGTAAATAAAGAAATTCAATGTAAACTGTGAGATAGATACTAGTTCTCATTTAAGATTGGTAAAAATGTAGGAACTGTGATTAGTATAACTCTCCCAGAAGACAATCTGACAATGTATATAAAAATACAGAAAATAAGTAGATTCTTTGACAAAGCAATTAAGCTTCAAGCAATTATTACTTAGGAAATAATCAGCAATGTGCACAAAAATTAGTTTCAAGTACATTTACTTAATGCAACCTATAATATTTAAAAATAAGAAAATCCTACAATGTCTATTAATAGAGAATCCAATTAAATGAACAGGGCATATAAAATAGAATTATCAACCAAGTAGCTATTTTAAAATGCCATAAAATGATATTACTGACAGAGAAATTTTTTAATCATATATTATCAAATCAAAGAAAAATCATATTACAAAATGTAAACACTGTGATACAATCTAAACAATTAATATATATTACATAGAAATAACTTCAAAAGGATACATACCAAAATGTTAATTACACTTATTTCTAGATACAGAGGATGACTTTTAATTTCTTCTTTTTGCTTATCTGTATTTTTCTAATATTTCTACAGTAAACATGTATTGCTTGCATAATAAAAAATGTTATAAAGTATTATGACATTTCCTCTCCATGCTTAGTTAAAAATGGAGCACTCTCAGAGATCAAGCAGCAATACATATTTTCCAATTTTATCAATTTCCTGTTCCATTAAGCGTATGTAATGAACAGTCTACCACGAGTCCAACTGATTGGAGGAGAGCCAAATGCTATACAAAGAGCAAGGCAATGAAAACCATCCCTTCCCAGCTTTCAGAAAGTGGGCCATGGCCTAAAGATTGAATCCATCAGCCTTCATGTTTAGAAAAAAGTTTTCAGTCATGTAAAGGATTTATAGGAACTAAAGTACTTCCTCCACCACCCATCTGCCAGTTGGTCATACTATGATGCTGGAAGCTATGCCATAGAAATTGCATATTTCAAATGCCAGCAGAATCACCCATGGTGGACCGATTGCAGCAGAGCTTCCAGACTAAGACAGACTTGGAAGAAAAGCCTGGCCATCTACTTTTGAAAAGCAGTCAATGAAATCCTATGGATCACAACAGAATATTGTCCAATATAGTGCTGAAAGGTGAATCTCCTAAGTTAGAAGTCACTCAAAATACAGAGTGGCTGCCATAATAAACTTGCACATACGAACAACTGTGAAGATGGTGTAGACAAGGTCAAGTTTTTTCCGTTGTACACGGGTGTCAGCATCATTCAGAGCCAACTCGCAGCAACTAACAACAACAAAAATTTTTCTAAGTAATCCCCAGAAAGGACTTTCTAGCAGTTGCTGCATCACTGAATTTAGAATGTTATCAATGATTTCACAGTTGTGAAAATCCAGCATAGTGCCCTGTATGTGGTAGGTAGATGCATAAGAAATGTTTGGAGTACAACTAATAACCTTTATTTCCGGAGTGACAGGGAAAACTTTGAAAAGCTAAGATGATGAAATATTTGGTATATACCACCAGGAAACCATTAAGTAATCACATTAGTTAGAGGTGTTTAAAATAATAATAACTAAAAAATTGAAAGACAGTCCATTGCTACCATTCACTGCTGCTTATTTAACACAACAACAAAACCATGGTGCTTTAGAAAAGGTGTTGCAGAAAAGCAGAGGAAGAAATGAGGCTAGGAAAATCAGAAAGAACAAAAACAAGAACATATCTCAGTGACAGAGTCTAAATTAATGTCTTTGTGATCACCTCTTTGTCTAAAGTACTCATAGTCTCATCTCTTCCAGTACACACATAGATAGAATGGGCACTTACTCATCTGAGAGTCTCCCCTGTCTACTATCTGTCTGTTAAAAGAAAGAAAAGTTACCATCCATTTTCCATTCCAGATTTTGTAAGTTTTGTATTTAGAATGAATTGGAGCTGTATTTTATTCACTGCCTAAGTACTGAATTTCAAAAACAATTTCATCTCTAGCCTATGTGTAAATGCATAATTTGCTCTGAAAAGTGTTTTGTTTACCTAGTGAACTAGAATGGAGCTCATTAGAGAAAATTTGTATCCCTCCATAATGATTTAACTAATAAATCCCATCTCAGAAATATTCTGCCAATGAGGCATTTCATGTTAGCCCCCTCTTCCATTCCAATATCCTGCAGGAGTAAAATATTCCAATAACATGTAGATTATATGTGGATGGCTAAGAAAGAGTTTTGAGATTCTAGTGATCAATTTTTTTCTAGGATCTCTGGTGGCATAGTGCCTAAAGCTACCAGCCACTCCTCGGAAAGAAGGTTGGGCTATCTACTTCCGTAGTGATACTGCCTCGGCAACCCAAGGAGGGGTTGCTATGAGTCGGGTCCAACTCGACAGCACATAACAACAACAACAATAGTGATCAATTTCCAGATGGAAAGACAAACAGAAGTAGACTATTTCATCACCCCCAAGGCATTCCAACTGTGACCTTGTTCCAGAAATCTGGATTGGCAGCTTGAAGTGGCATTTTGGACGTGTTTTCAGAATTGAATAAACAGGCATGTTACATCCCCAAAATAATATGAGTAGGGAAACATAGATGACCCAAGATACCCACCATCAAAAACATTACATGTGAGAGTACTTTGAAGTACATTAATCTATAGAATTTTCAAGCGTGCATGAAATCAACTATGTATACTGCATAACATTGATCATAGTTTTATTTGATCTGTGGCAGCACAAAACTGATTTCACTTCCTCTTTCTTTCTCTGTCTCCTTTCTCTTCTAATACCATCCCTCCCCTTATCTGGTCCATGATCCCTGGGAGAATTTGAGTAGGAGGAAAAGAACCCAGATAAGGAGGCAAAGTAGGGGGTCAGCAAAAACAAGGGATGCCCTCAATGAGCTGGGTTGACACGATAGCCAACAATATACCAACAAAATTGAAGATAGCACAGGACAGAGCAACATTTGATTCTGTTACAACAGAAGGAGGCATTTTAGAGTGCACCATTGCTTCAGAGTCAAAGATAAGCACTCACCTGCCCTAAGAAATTTCAGTCCTCCACGAACTACTATTGCCTCCAGTTAATGAATTTCCTTCTGTCTCATTCTCTTACCTTGGTAGGCATTTTTAGAAAGAATCACACATATTTGTGAAGTCTGATTAAGTGTTATGAATATTGTGGTGGCAAAATGGTGAAAACATTCACCTGATAACTCAAAGGTCAGCAGTTTGAACTTATCCAGTGGCTCCACAGGAGAAAAGCCCTGACTATCTGCTTCCATAAAGATCACAGCCCAGAAAACCCTACAGCCCAGTTCCACCCTGTCTCATAGGTTTGCTGTGAGTCAGAATTGACTCCAGGGCACACAACAGCAAGAATCTGGAACAGTGAACATTTTTAATATTATGTTGCATAGCTTCTGATTCTTATTAAAATCTTGAGAATGTTGTTTTTGTTGTTGTTTTAGCAGGCAATTAACTCATTTTGGTTCAGATTACAGTATGAACACTGGCTCATCTATCACTTCAGTTTTCCCAAGTCTGCTTTACTGCTAAGGGCTTGTGTGCCACTCAAAGGTTAATCTGAAACTTGGTTGATTTTTTAAATTGTTTGTTTCTAGTCCTCAGGTGGTTGGCTTTTATATTGTAACTATGTTCTCAAATAGTTAGCTATGCTACTTTGCATTTTCCCACAAATGTATACCTTAGGACTAGAAATGGACTCACTTCCATGGATGGGCTCTCAGCCCAACAGTAGAAAGACCCACATGCAGAACACCTACCCCAGGGCAATGCACCTAACTACTCTAGGGAGATGCACCCCTTAGATCAATCAGCTATGAGACACCAGCGGGGCAGCATTCACATAGAGGGAAAGCTGGACAGATAGGAATACATGGTTAGGAAGGGTGCAGGGAGGGGAGGGGAGGAGAGTTTTTTATGGTTAACCGAGCATGGTAATCGGGGCGTGAAATCAAATGTGCATGAACTGTTGAATGTAAAACAAATTTGCTTTGTAAATTGGCACTCAATGCACAATAATAATAATAATAAAGTGAGCCCAAATCTTATAAAGTTTCATACACAGAATTAAGGGATTCCCTTTTCCAACTCCTTCTTTTCTGGACTGCCCCCCCCCCACACACACACACACACTGGCTCATGGAGCCCATCTTTCCAACTCCTTTGGCCAGAAGATAGGGCTTCTCTGAGTTATCAATATCTGAGCCACCACTACAGCTGCAGTCCAAAGGCTGGAGCATGCCTTTGAAGCAAAGCAACTACAGAAGAGGGAGAGAGAAAGAACAAAAAGGATATGAATCTCTTTGGATCAGAAAGGCCTTTGTCCTTCTTCCTCTTGCCAGAAAAGAGAGGTTTCTCTCAGAGTTTAGCTGCCTATACCTCTATTGCTCTGGAGACCCATGGATACCCACTGCCATTGAGTGGTTATCAACTCACAGCAACCCTACAGGTCAGAGAACTGCCTCACCTTTCTCCTGTGGAGCAGCTGGTGGGTTCAAACCACCAACCTTATGGTTAGCTGCCAAGTGCTTAACCACTGTACCACCAGGGCTTCTCTCTCTTTCTGTGGAGACCCACTCTCAAATCAAAGCCACAAGAAATAAAGGAAACATGGGAAATTCACCCATCTACAAGTCACTAGGAGCTCTGGTAGCATAGTGGCTAAGGCATTTAACTGCTAACCAGAAGGCTGACGGTTCAAACCCACCAGCCACTTCTCGGAAGGAAGATGGGGCAATCTATTTCCGTAGTAATACTGCCTCAGAAACCCAAGGAGGGGTCGCTATGAGTTGGGACCGACTCGAAGGCACATAACAATAAGTCACTAGTGCAATTTTAATTCTTCTTTCCAGTCTGTCTGTTTTTGTTTACTTTGCAGAATCCTCAGGTAATTGCTTTTATTACTATAATTATTATTTTCTCCATGCTTTTATTATTGCAATCAATGGGAGAGATAGGCTGTAGTGGATTTATTCCAGCTCCATTAGTATCAGAAGTCCTTATGTAACATTTTACATTTTTACTTTTGCTTGTTTGACTCCCCTAACCCCCTCAAAAAAGTGAGAGAAAGAAACCCTGGTGTTACAACAGTTAAGCATTTGGCTGTGAACTGAAAGGTTGGTGCTCCACAGAAGAAAGATGTGGCAGTCTGCTTTTTATAAAGATAACAGCCTTGGAAACTCTATGGGGAAGTTCTACTCTGTCCTATAGGGTCTCTATGAGTCATAATCAATTTGACTGGACAGCAGTGAGTTGAGTTTTTTGTTTGTTTGGTAACTCAAAACACAAAAACCCGTTTTGGTTTTCTTTGGTAACACCTACTGGTCTTTAGGGTTTGTGTTGTATTTTTATTCCTATTATTTCCTTGAGTTAAAAAAAAAAAAAATTGAGTTGGTGCCTTTTGCTCAGGAACTGCCCAATGTCTCTCTCCCCTTTCATTTTATTTAATGAATTTACAATGTGATCTAATTTATCTGATAGTTTCCTAAGGAGATGTAGCATAATCCAATTATTCTAATAATAGGAGAGAATGCTTTTCTTTTATCACCTTCCCTTATTTATGGGATGCCAGGAACAGCCAGCTGATTATTTTTTTATTTTTTATTTTTTTAAAGAAGAAAATCAATATAGTTTACTCAATACTCTTTCCTCCCTTTGTATGGCCCCATGACTTGTAAAAATTTGCCAGTCCTCATATTTTTCCATCTTACCAGAATAAGAGATATACGGGTTTACTAGAAAATGAGGAATATTTGGGTTGATTGATCTAATAAGTATATATGGTAACCCTTACCCAGTGGTCAGACAAAGCAGCAATCACCCCTGCTCTAATTGGGCTTAGACTATCAGTGACATGAGTTAATTTGTTATTCTGAAAGGAGGTGAAATCTTGAAGAAGGGAACATAGTACTATGAAAAGGAATTATGCCTGAGCTAAGAAACATGGTAAGAAGTTAAGGAGGAGAAGAGGAGGAAATGTTGCTTCTGGGAAAGAAAATTTTCTGTTTCCAAAGGCCCTGTAGTAATGGAGAATATGCTGAAAGAAAATCCAGCATGGCTGGAACACATAAAGGGAAGAAGGAGGTGGTTTAAAGTGAAGCTAGGTAAGTAAGCAATGGCTAGGCAATTCCCAGTTTACAAAATTCATGTTCCAGTTCTTCTTACCATCTATGCAACTATGGTCAAATTATTTAACTGCTATGAAGCTCAGTTTTCTTAACAATAAAATAGGAACAATAATAATAATAGATATCTCAATGATGTTGTGAGGAACTATAAATGAGGTACTGTCCATAAATATACATCAATATTCAATCATAGTGACTCAATAATTAAACAATAAAACTATTAGAGATCATTCCTAAAACCTCTTCCTACTCCTCTCCTCTACAATCAATCCTCTAGTCACTGAGGTCCTTCTAAAACATAGTTAATCATATCCCTACATAGTTTAAGAAACAATAATCTTCCCACATTGTCTACAGCAGGAATGCCAAAAGGGCTTCAGCTCAAGTACCAATCCCAAATCATTAGTAGTAGGTGTCTGGATTGAGATTTCTGTGTTCTGGCCTCAGGAGTAAAGATTCCTTTAACTGGGAATATTTGTCATGGACACTGGGTGTAAAAATTGTAGTGTGTAGCCATTCCTCACCCTGGAATGTAAGTACTACTTTAATCTACTTTCCAGATTTTTCAGTTCCCTCTCCAACCAGTCTCTGTTCTCTCTCTCCCAATTTCTCAGAACCACATGACCAAAACAACAACAAAGCACATTATCCTTTCCATAAGTCATGAATACATTTTATTCCACTATGATTAGGTTGATGCTGTTTCTTTTGCCTGGAAACTTACACTCACTAACAAAAATAATTGTTTATTCTGTACGTGAAAGCACTAACTACATTGGTTACAATTTCCTCCCTCTCACTGCACTGTGAACAAGCCAGCAGCAGTTTGGAACAGCTAAGGGGGATCAGGAAGTGAGTAGAGTGATTTGGAACAACTAAGGGAAATGAACTTGTCTGTCAGTTTGCCATACTGTGGTGGCTGCATGTTGCCATGAGGTTGGAGACTAGGCCACTGGTGCTTCAAATGCCAGCAGGGTGACCCACCATGGACAGGTTTCAGTGGAGTTTCCAGACTAAAACAGACTGACAAGAAGGAAGAGACCATCCACTTCTCAAATAATCGGCCAGTGAAAACCTTATGAATAGCAGTAAAACATTGTCTGATATATTACTGGAAAACTTTACAAATAGCCCTGAAACATTGTCCAATATACTGTGAGAAGAAGAGCCCCTCAGGTTGGAGGGCACTCAAGAAACGACTAGGGAAGAGCTGCCTCCTCAGAGTACAGCTGACCTTAATTATGTGGATAGAATAAAGTTTTTGGGACCTCCATTTGCTGACATGGCACAACTCAAAATGAGAAGAAACAGCTGCAAACATCCATTAATAATTGGACAATGGAATGCATGAAGTATGAATCTAGGAAAATTGGAAGTTGTCAAAAATGAAATGGAACGCATAACGATCGATAACCTAGGCATCAGTGAGCTGAAATGGACTGGTTTTGGCCCATTTTGAATCAAACAACCATATGATTTACTATGCTGGGCATGACAAATTGAAGAGGAATGGCGTGGCATTCATCATCACAAAGATTATTTCAAGATCTATCCTGAAATATAATGCTGTTGGTTATAGGATAATACCCATACACCTACAAGGAATACCAGTTAATGTGACTATTACTAAAATTTACACACTAACCATCAAGGCCAAAGATGAGGAAATTCAAGATGTTTACCAATTTCTGCAGTCTGAAACTGACCAAACATACGATCAAGATGTGTTGCTTATCACTGGTGATTGGAATGCAAAAGTTGGAACAAAGAAGAATCACCGGTAGTTGGAAAAATATGGCCTCGGTGATAGAAATAATGCTGGAAATTGCATGATAGAACTTTGCAAGACCAATGACTTATTCATTGAAAATACCTTTTTTCAACAGCACAAATGGTGGCTATACACATGGACTTTCCCACACAGACTACACAGGAATCAAATTGGCTGCATCTGTGGAAAGAGGTGATGGAGAAGTTCAATATCTTCAGCCAAAACAAGGCCATGAGCTGATTGTGGAACAGGCCATCAACTGCTCATATGCAAGTTCAAGTTGAAGCTGAAGACAGTTAAAACAAGTCCACAAGAGCCAAAATATGACCTTGATTATATCCCTCCTGAATTTAAAGACCATCTAAGGAACAGATTTGATGCATGGAACATTAATGACTGAAAACCAGAGGAATGGTGGGATGATATCAAGAACATCATCCATGAAAAAGCAAGAGGTCATTAAAAATACAGAAAAAGAAGAAAAAAATGGATGTCAGAAGAGACTCTGAAACTTGCTCTTGAATATAGAATAGCTAAAACAAATGGAAGAAATGACAAGATAAAGAACTGAACAGAATATTTCAAAGAGTAGTTTGAGAAGACAAAGTCAATAATTGTAATGAAATCTCCAAAGACCTGAAGTTAGAAAGCCAAAAGGGAAGAACATGCATGGCATTTCTCCAGCTGAAAGAACTGAAGAAAAAATTTAAGCCTTGAGTTGCAATACTGAAAGATTCTATGGGCAGAATATTGAATAAGGCAGGAAACACCAGAAGAAGATGGAAAGAATACACAGAGGCACTGTACCAAAAAGAACTGGTCAATGTTCAACCATTTCAGGAGGTGGCATATGATCAAGAACCAATGGTGCTGAAGGAAGAAGTCAAAGCTGCACTGAAGGAATTAGTGAAAAATAAGGCTCTGGGGATTGACAGAATATCTATTGAGATGTTTCAACACACAGATGCTGCGCTGGAGGCACTCACTCAGCTATGCCAAGCAATTTGGAAGACAGCTACCTGTCCAACTGATTGGAAGAGATCCATATTTATACTCATTCCAAAGAAAGGTGATCCCACAGAATGTGGAAATTATCAAACAATATCATTAATATCACACACAAGTAAAATCTTACTGAAGATAATTCAAAAACAGTTGCAGCAGTGTACTGATAGAGAACTTCCAGAAATGCAAGTTGGATTCAGGAGAGGATGTGGAATGAGGCATATCATTGCTGATGTCAGATGGATCTTGGCTGAAAGGAAAGAATACCAGAAAGATGTTTACTTGTGTTTTATTGACTATGCAAAAACATTCAATTGTGTGGATCATAACAAATTATGGGCAACATTGAGAAGAATGGGAATTCTGAAACACTTAATTGTGCTCATGAGGAACCTGTACATAGATGAGGAGGCTATTGTTTGAACAGAACAAGGGGATACTGCATGGTTTAAAATCAGGAAGGGAGCATGATGGGGTTGTATCCTTTCACCATACTTATTCAATCTGTATGCTGAGCAAGTCATCTGAGAAGCTGGACTATATGAAGAACAAAGTATCAGGATTGGAAGAAGCCTCATTAACAACCTGCAATATGCAGATGACACAACTTTGCTTGCTGAAAGTGAAGATGACTCAAAGCATTTAATGATGAAGATTAAATACTACAGTCTGCAATATAGATTACACCTCAACATAAAGAAGACAAAAATCTTCACAACTGGACCAATAAGCAGCATCACAATAGATGGAGAAAAGATTGAATTTGTCAAAGACTTCATATTACTTGGTTCTACAATCAACATCAATGGAAGCAGCAGTCAAAACATCAAACTACATATTGCATTGGGTAAATCTGCTACAAAAGACATTTTTCAGGTACTAAAGAGCAAAGATGTGTCCTTGAAGACTACGGTGTGCCTAACCCAAGCCATGTTATTTTCAATTGCCTCATATGCATGTGAGATCTGGACAATGAATGAGGAAGACTGAAGAAGAGTTGATGCTTTTGAGTTGTGGTGTTGGCGAAGAATACTGAAAGTACCATGGAATGCTGCAAGAACTAATAAATCTGTCCTGAAAGAAGTGCAGCCAGAATGTTCCTTGGATATGAGAAACGAGAATGGCCAGACTTCATCTCACCTATTTTGGTCATGTGACTAGAAGAGAACATTCCCTGGAGAAGCATATTATGCTTGGTAAAGTGGCGAGTCAGCAAAAAAGGGGAAGGCTTTCAACAAGATGGACTGACACAGTGGCTGCAACAAAGGACTCAGGTATAGCAAGGATCATGAGGCTGGCATAGGACTGGGCAGTGTTTCACTCTGTTGAGCATAGGCTGGCTATAAAGTGGAGATGACTCGATGGCACATAACAATGACAACAACAACACTGCACTGTGAGGCTCTTGATGTTAGAGTTTATCATATTCATTGCTGTAATCTCAACCTTTAGCACAGTGCCTGGTACATGATAGATATTCAGTGAGTGGATATTAAATTAATTTTTTAAAAATAATAAATCAATTATATGCCATCAGAGCCAAAACTTCTTTGTTTAAAGACAAATCAAATTGGGAAAATAAGGGGGGGGGGGAAGAAAAACAAAACTATTTTCACATCTTGCTTTGTGGTGATAATAACTGTCTTAAGTGACTCTCCTAGAAGCTGACTCTGAAATAAGGTTTGGTCATAAGTTATTGATTAAGGAGGGGCTGCTAGGAGAACCAATGAGGGCAAAGAGGACAGAGAAGGGGAAAAAGCCAAGCAAGGGTGAAATTTCAGGCAAAGTCAAAGATCTAGCCTGGTCCTTCAATATACATCACTGAATATAAATTGTTGTTGTTACGTGCCATCGAGTCGGACCCAACTCATAGTTTCCAAGGCGGTATAACTACGGAAATAGGTTGCCCAACCTTCCTTCAGAGGAGTGGCTGGTGGATTTGAACCACCAGCCTTTTGGTTAGCAGTCAGGTGCCTTAGGCACTAGACTGCCAGACACCTTAGCATTTCTCTGCTGGCAGAAATGGTTTGGATCTTCTCACTCCCTCACAAGCCAGGCATTACCTAAGGGGAGTCTGGGGGCAGAAGCAAGGCCCTTCTGGCTTTTTGTGCATGTGGCGTTCAATAGCTCAAAGCCAGTCTCTGAAGAAAGTGGTAGCTGTAACTCATTAGATGCAAAGGCACAAAGAAACTGTGCACAGAACATAGGGTTGGGAGGGGATTCCAGATGCAGAGAAGTGATAAAAGAGATTGGGGACAATATGAGCAAATCGTTCTACTTAAGTAACTGCATATTGATCTGCTTATAACAAATCCTATATAAAGGATTATATAGACCAGTGAGTGGATCATTTAAAGCATTTTAGGAGTCATCCTTGACAATTCTTCTACCTCTCTTCACACACCTAATCCATCAATAGGTTAATTTATGACATGTAAATTCTCCACCAATTGGCCATCACCAGCTCTCAGCTGGACAACTGCAAAACCCCCTAACTTGTCTCCCTATTTCCATTCCCACCTCCAAGAATCTACTCCTCCATTGCAGGTGGAGTAAATAATAATAATAATAAACTGAATCTCATGCCTACTTAAAATCCTGAAATGCTTTCCTATTGTTCTTAGGATGGAGTCCAAATTCTCCCCAAAGACTACCTAACCTGCATGGTCTGACTTCTGCTGACCCTGCCAGAAGTGTCTTGCACTATTCTTCCCTTCACTTTCTATACCCAAGACACACTTCTTTGCTTTCAGATTGTTGATTTCTATTTACTTAGTGTCACTGGACCTTTGTACATGCTCCTCCCTAGAGTGTTTTCCTCTTTTCCCTGCTTCCATTAATCCCTTCTCCTCATTTAGATCTTCAGTTTCATTCAGAGAAACCTTCCCTGACTGTTGGTTTAGGTCAGGCTCATTGGATATATGCTGTCATAGGAACATGCCTTTTCCCCCCAGAGTCCTTATCTTTGAGTGAAATCACAGAGTCAGCAATATGGTTCTGTGATTACATCTGTCTTCCCCATCCCACTACTGAAAGGAAGCTGTATCTGCCTATGCCCACTGCTACATCTCCAGCACCAAACACCAGTCTACCATAGATGCCCAATTGATGTTGAATGGATCAATAACCCCAAAGTACTTCCTTTCTTATATACCCTTTTAGCAGATTTCTCACCAACTGATTCAATATTAATACCAAGCTTCACGTAAAAAAGGAAAGACAGAGGTGATGTACTAAACATTCTCCAACCTCTTGCTGTTACATTTCAATGAGTAGCAACTGCTCTACTCTGATCATCCCTAGCCCAAACTTGTCCATTATCCCTTATTGAAATATCTATCTGTGATTCCCAATTTGCATGCATCAAAATAATCCAGAGATCTGAAAGAAAATTAGGGATATCTCTTCCTTTTCCTAGGGTTCAAAATACTCTTTTGATGTGCTAATATTTTATGTGCCAAAGTCACAGGTTTTCTTTTACACTGACATCTAAAGATCAAAATGAGAATCCTTACTCTGTATCCTTTACTATTTCAGTCTTTAAACTGCGATTATTTTAAGGAGTCTGTAGGAGCTCTGGAGTCAATAGAGGAGACTTGGTGGTACAGTGATTAAGCCCTTGATTGCTAAGATCCAGAGCTCTGAAGGATTAAAATCCAGGAGAGAGAGAGAAAGTAATATATACATACATTATCTCTTGAAATATATATATATA
This sequence comes from Orycteropus afer afer, assembly GCF_000298275.1. Classification (NCBI taxonomy): domain Eukaryota; kingdom Metazoa; phylum Chordata; class Mammalia; order Tubulidentata; family Orycteropodidae; genus Orycteropus; species Orycteropus afer. The sequence continues at coordinate 9,694,471 of NW_006921699.1, read as the reverse complement.
TATATATATATATATATATATATATATCCTCAGGCAAATTTTGATTCCCATGGCGACCAACTAGTAGGAACCACCACCACCTCTCCAATAAATCCTATGCTTTATTAACAATAGTGTTTCAGTTCTTTCAACACCTGGAGTATGAGAGTGTACTGGGACTAGGAAAACTTTGTTGGGAAGTGCGTATTGACTAGAATCTTGCTATTTGATAGAATCAGGGTCTCCCTGAAAGTGACATCCTCCGGCACTCAAAAGGCAAACTCACTGCCATCCAGTTGGTTTCAACTCACAGCAACCCCTCCTTGGGTTTCCGAGGCAGTATCTCAATGGAAGTAGATTGCCCAGTCCTCCTTCCGAGGATTAGCTGGTGGGTTTGGACTGTTAGCCTTCTGGTTAGCAGTCAAATGCTTAGGCCCTACAACACCAGAGCTCCTAACACTGTATTCCATATATATGCATATTATTTTGGAACTAATGGGGCTTTCAGAAAACTTTTGATCTAATTTTTTCATTCTACAAATGAAGAAAACTGAAAAGTGTTTATAACACAATCCGTAAGATAACACTCCATAATATGAAGGATCTCAAAAATACTCCTTTAGTGAAATGGTAATGTTTGTTTTGCAAAAGCTGGGGGGGTGGCAAGAATGTCATCAGATAAGTTTGGGAAATGTTAAACAAATTCCAAAAACTATCTTTACTACAGGACTTCTCAGTGCTTTTAATCTGGTAACAGATGAAGAAACTTGGTGGAAAGGAGAATACAGAGAACAATTTAACAATCTCAACTGCTTTCCATAGACCATTTCTCAAGACTGTGATGAAAATATCAAGCCACTCAGCCCAACAGTAGAAAGACTTACATGCAGAACACCTACCCCAGGGTGCTGCACCCACCAACTCTAGGGAAATACATCCCTTAGAGCAATTGACCATGGGACACCAGAGGGGTACCATTCACGTGGAGGGAAAGCTGGACAGACAGGAGCGCATAGTTAAGAAGGGCACAGGGAAGGGGTAGTCACAGCAACAGGAGGGGAGGAGAGTGTGTGATGATCAGGGATAGTAGTCAGGGATAGTGAAATAAAATGTATACAAACTGTTGAATGTAAAACAAAATTTGCTCTGTAAATTTGCACCCAAAGCACAATTAAAAAGAAAAGAAAGTGTTCAGCAAGAAATGTGGCTTTACATTAAAAAAAAAAAAAAAACTTCAGGAGAAATTTTAGAATAGGAAAAGAGAAAGACAATGAAATTAATTGAATGGATTTAACAAAAAGACAGAGAGAAAAATCCACAAGGAGAGCCTCGATGCTGAATAAGAGAAATCCCACCATTTTGACAAAATAACTTCTTGATTAATGATGGTATTGCTCTTTGGTTTACCAAGACAGGTTGCACTCTGAGGTCAACTAAATAGCTCTCCCTTGTGGGAACTTGTACCCATCTGCTCTGTCCCAAAATGAGGCAAGATAAAAGCTAAATACAGAGTTGCATAACTACTGGACTCCTCTTAATGTCCCTTCACATTGTACGAACATAGAGATCAGGAACATTTGAGATAATTGCATTCTGCCTAAATCAATTCTGTCTTTGGTTACAATTAGATACTCCCGCCTTAAATTGTCCAATGTATCCATGGATTGTTAAACAGTAGTGTCTTTCATGTTACAGGAAATGGCTTTTGACTGCATAAAGCAATTGTTGTGGAAAGTTTGTATTTCTCTTTATGCTTGTGAAATGCTTTGGGACAGAGGTCAGTATAAAATTCAGATATATTGCTACTATTAACAATAGTAAAATTGTTATGAAACCATTTATTCTTTGATATTGATAGCCAAAAAGGGTCAATTCTCTGTGGTGCAATGGGAGCTCAGCCTAAAATTATAAACATTCATCTTGTCCATGTGCCACCCATTCCCACTCTCAGGTATGTGGACAGGAGGTGGAAAAAGGTTTTGGCAACTGAGCCCTGGTGCATGGACTGTCTGCAGCTGAGACTACAAATTTGAGCAGGGTGGGAAGGCACATCTTTCTCTGTGTACTGGAATCACATGAGACACATGTAGAAATTGGACATGTTACATTGGTGAACAGAGTATCAAAACGTATCTCCTGCATAGCCCCAACCTACCAGAAGCAGTTTTGCTTAAATGCTAGCATTTCATTTTCTTTTTTCACATATTTACTTATCTTCACTGGAACTATTTTCATGAAATTAGCTCTAAGGTTTCAACACAGTCTTTAGAAGAGAGACAAAGAAGTGATTTCACTCCTATTATTCAACTCTTTTAAACCCACGCTTGTGGTCCACCATCCACTCTGACAGATTTTCTTGCCAATTCTTTAGCGTGACTTCTTACTTTTCCCTCATAATCAAATGAATAATTTCTGTTCAAACATGGACCAACAGAGGACAAATAGAGAAAGTATGACTTACATAAAGGTTACGTTCCAGTGGCCTTTAATCATTTAATTTGTTGAGCTTGTTAATGTCAGTAATAGGGAACAGAAGGGTATTTTCAGTAAAGACTTGCAAACATTTTATGTAAATCTCGGTCTATGAAGGCTTATAGTTCCAAACAGGAGTTAATAAGGTTGAAAGACACGTTTTCCTCATAGTCCTGCTTGCATCAGTGATTTCAACAACACTGTCCACTACGTGGGTGTTGTAGTAAACTAGAGAAAGAGTAACTAGGCTAAAGAGAATACAGGGAGAGTTGTTTATAATATGTGAAGAACAGGAACATTCTTAAGTGTTGTGAGAAAAAACCCAAACCTGTTGCCTTCAAGTCTATTCTGACTTCTAGGGATGAAATAGACAGGTTGGTGGCATAATCAGTTAAGTGCTTGGGTAATAACAAAAAGGGTGGCAGTTCAAATTCATCCAGAGCACCTCAGAAGAAAGGAGTGGCAATCTACTTCTGAAAAATTCCAGTCATTGTAAACCCTACGAAGCGTAGTTCTGCTCAGAAACACATGGGTCGAAATTAAATGGACAGCAATTGATTATTTTTATCTGATGATACAAGAGGAAGAGTTAATAATTAATAGCCTATGTTTCCTGAGAAGATGAAAGAGTGCAAGTGGGGTTGAGAAGATGAAGGCAACGAGGCTTAAAGAAAAGGGGATGAGAATTCTTCACCCATACTATCTACTTTTTCTGTGAGGGAAGTTCATCTGCTAAGAGGATGAAGTAGATAGAAGAAAATTTAGAGATCTCCCAAAGATACTGGGAGAACTAGATGAACCAAGATAGGTCCATACTAAAGGCCTAGTTGAAGTTTGTTGTTCTTCTTCTTGTTAGGTGCTGTTGAGTCAGCTCCAACTCCTAGTGACTCCATGCACAACAGAAAGAACCATTGCCCTGGTCTGAGCCATCATCACAATCCCAGCCATGCTTGAGCCTACTGTTGCAGCCACTGTGTCAATCCGTATTATTGAGGGTCTTCCCCTTTTTCGCTGACTCTCCACTTTACCAAGCATGATATGATTCTCCAGGGAATGTTCCCTTCTGACAACATGACCAAATAGGTGAGATAAAGTCTGGTCATTCTCACTTCCAAAAGAGCATTCCAGCCTCACTTCCTGCAGGACAGATTTGTACATTCTTCTGGGAGTCTATGGAACATTCAGTGTTCTTTGTGAACACCACAATTCAAAAGTATCAACTCTTCTTTGGTCTTCGTATTCATTGCTCAGCTTTCACAGGCATATGAGGCAATTGAAAATACCATGGCTTGAGTTTGGTGCACATTAGACTACAGCGACCTCTCTGCTTCTTAACACTTTTATAAAGAAGTCTTTTGCAGTAGATTTGTCCAGTGCAATATAATGTCTGATTTCTTCACTGCTGCTTCCATGGGTGTTATTGTGGATCCAAGTAAAATGAAATCCCTGACAACTTCAATTTTTTCACCATTTATCACGATATTGCTTACTGATCCAGTTGTGAGGATTATTGTTTTGTTTATGCTGAGGTATAATCCATACTGAAGACTGTAGTCTGATCTTCATCAATAAGTGCTTCAAATCATCTTTTCATTCAGGAAGCAAGGTTGTGTCATCTGCATATGGTGGGTTGTAAGTAAGTCTCCCTCCAATCCTGATGTCTCATTCCTTTTCAGATAGTCCAGCGTCATAAGTTATTCACTCAGCATACAGATTGAATAAATGTGATGAAATGATAAAACCCTGACACACACCATTCCAGATTTTAAATCATGCAGTATCCTCTTGTTCTGTCAGAAAGACACCCTCTTGGTCTATGTACAGGCTCCTTTGGAGCACAATTAAGTGTTCTGGAACTTGCACTCTTCACAATGTCATCCATAATTTGTTGTGATCTACACAGTCAAAGCCTTTGCATAGTGAGTAAAGCACAGGTAAACATCTTTCTGGTTTTATTTGCTTTCAGCCAAGATCTATCTGATATCAGCAATGATATCCCTCTTCTCACATCCTCTTCTGAATCCAGCTTGTATTTCTGAAAGTTCTCTGTCAATATACATCTGCAACTGTTTTTGAATTATCTTTAGTAGAATTTTACTTGTGATATTATTGATATTGTTCAATAATTTCAACACGCTGTTGGATCACCTTTCTTTGGAACAGGTAGAAATGTGAATCTCTTCTAGTCACTTGGCCAGGTAGCTATCTTCCAAATTTCTTGGTATAAATGAATAAGCATCTCTAGTGCTGCATCTGTTTGGTGAAATATTTCAGTGAGTATTCCATCAATTCCTGGAGCCTTATTTATTTATTTATTTAAATTGTGATTTGGGTGAAGGTTTACAGAGCAAATTCACTTTCCATACAGCAGTTCATATATACTTTGTCTCATGACATTGACCACAGTTTACCACAATGCAACAGCTCCCCTCCTACTTCCACCCCACACGTACCTCTTCCCTGTGTCCATCCCTCCATGCACTCCTGCCCCCCTGAGATGTCTCCCTGTGCATAAGCAGCCCTTCTTTATCCCATGATTGTTCTCTCTAAGGAGTGCATCTACTTGAGGTAAATGTTCAAGTGAGGTAAATATCTTTTGTTTGACTGGAAACCACAGGTGTGGGCTCAATTCCAGATCTGAAGGGCAGCTAGGGGTCATAGTCTCAGTGGTTCCACCAGGCTCTATTGGATCAGAAAACCTGGTCCCCCGCTTTTTTTTCTCCAAATGATTTTGAGTTTTGTTCCACATTGTTCTTCCTCTCCATCAAGGATCTTGAGCCTTATTTTTTGCCAGTTCCTTCAGTGTAGCTTGGTCTTCTTCCTTCAATACCATTGGTTCTTGGTCATATGCTATCTCCTGAAATGGTTCAATGTGAACCAATTCTTTTTGGTACAGTGACTCTGTATGTTCCTTCCATGTACTTTTGATGTTTCCTGCATTGTTTAATATTTTGACCATAGGCTCCTTCAATATTGCAATTCACGGTTTTGATTTTTTTCCTCAGTTCCTTTAGCTTAAGTAATGCCAAGTGTGTTTTTCCCTTTTGGTTTTCTAACTACAGGTTTTTGCACATATCATTATAATACTTTACTTTGTGTTCTCGAGCTGCCCTTTGAAATCTTCTGTTCAGCTATTTTTTCATTATTTCTTTCATTCGCTTTAGTTACTTTCTGTTCAAGAGCAACTTTCAGAGTCTCTTGTGACATCTATTTTGGTCTTTTCTTCCTTCTCTGTCTTTTCAAAGACCTTTTGCTTTATTCGTGTATGATGTTCTTGTTCGCATTTCACAACTCATCTGGTCTTTGGTCACTGGTGTTCAGTGTGTCAAATCTATTCTTCAGATGGTCTCTAAATTCAAGTGGGATATAATCAAGGTCATATCTTGGCTCTCGTGGACTTGTTTTCATTTTATTCAGCTTCAACTTGAATTTGCATATGAGCAATTGATGGCCTAGTCCACAATCAGCTCCTGGACTTTTTTTGACTGATGATATTGATCTCAATCACCTTTTTCCACAGCTATAGTTCATTTGATTCCTTTCCATCTGGCAAGGTCCACATATATAGCCACAGTTTATGTTGTTGAAAAAGGTATTTGCAATGAATAAGTCATTGGTCTTGCAAAATTCCATCATGGGATATCCGGTGTCATATCTATCACCAAGGCTATATTTTCCAACTACCAATGCTTCTCCTTTGTTTTCAATTTTTGCATTCCAATCACCAGTAATCATCAATACATCTTGATTTCATATTTGGTCAGTTTCAGGCAGCATAAGTTCATAGAAATCTTCAATTTCTTCATCTTTGGCTTTAGTGGTTGTTGTGTATATTTGAATAATAGTAGCTGTTCTGGTTACCTAGTACCACTCTGACAGGAATATGCCACAAAGGGGAGTTTATTCTTAAAATTTGGAGGCTTTAAGTCCAAGTTCAATGTGCCAGGCTCTAGGGGCTGGGTGAAAGCCCCTCTACCTTAGGGTCCAGCTCTGCCTCTTGCTCCCAGCCCACTGGAGTTAGAGGCTTTCCTTCACTCAGACAGCTGCTGGCTGCTGAGACTGATAAACCCAAGGCTGACAAGTAAAAAGGCACAGTCCTGATGTTATCAAACCACACAGCAGGCCATTCATTCAAGTCCATTGAAAGTCCCAAGGTTGGTAGAGCATGGCAGGCTGCTGAACAATGACATGGCTACATGCAGGGTTCAAGCATGCCATAAGCTATAGAACATTCCCAAAGCTGCTATTTATATACAGGAAGCAAACTGCATCCCTAAAGCAGCTACTCAGCTGCTTGTGGTAGATCCCACCATGGAGTTGATTACCAGTCTCATCATGGGGAATAACTACCATCAGCTGCCCAGCTACTCAACCAGGCCCAGTCAAGTTGACACACAAACTTAACCACCACAGTAGCATTAACTGGCCTTCTTTATAGGAAAATGGATATTATCCAATCACTGGCAGCATTGTACTTCAGGATAGATTTTGAAATGTTGTTTTTGACTATGAATGCAGTGCCATTCCTCTTTAATTTGTCCTTCCAGGCATAATAGATCATATAATTGTCTGATTCAAAATAGTCAATGCCTGTCCATTTCAGCTGACTAGTGTCTAGGATATTGATCTTTATGTATTCTACTTCATTTCTGACTACTTCCAATTTTCCTAGATTCATACTTGGTACATTCCACATTCTGATTGTTAATGTTTGAAGCATTTCTTCCCATTTTGAGTTGTGCCTCATCAGCAAATGAAGGTCCAGAAAGCTTTATCCATCCACATCATTAAGGTTGACTGTACTTTTAGGAGACAACACTTCTCCAGTTGTCTTTTGAGTGTCTTCCAACCTGCGGGGTTCATCTTCTGGCACTATATCATTCATTGCTATTTATAAAATTATGATATATTCATTGTTATTTATAAAATTTTCCAGTAATACATCTGATGGTGTTATTCATAAAATTTTGATGGCCAACTTTTTCAGAAGTGGTTGCCCCATCCTTCCTAGTCTGTCTTAGTCTGGAAGCTCTGCTGAAACCTGTCCACCATGGGTGACCCTGCTGACATTTGAAATACTGGTGGCATAGATTCCAGCTTCACAGCAACATGCAAGCCACTACAGTGTGACAAACTGATAGAGGAGTGATGGTAGTCAAAGCTAGGACCATAAATTTATAATGGTATCAATTTGCCACATGATACAATTTTCTCCAGCAGCATTTGGTTGGTCAACTATCAAACCAGAGAAAATAAGTAGCTGAATCACAAATTTCCAGCAGTATTGAGGTCCATCAATATTCAGACAAGGGACGTCAACTTGCAGAGGTGTCATAAGTGAATCTAAGTAAAATGGAAAGCAGGCAAACCCCTATCTGCCTTGCCCTTGAAAGACTTGCCCTAACCTCACTCAGTTGAAGTCAGAATTAACCTATGCAGAGATAGGAGCACTTTTTGCCTATTCTGAAGTTCCTTCTACCTCTTTGTTTGGATATGAAGGCAAAGTATGGCCTGTAGCCTAGTATCCCACCTTCAAGTTGATTCCAACTCATAGCAACTCTATAGGACAGAGTAGAACTGCCCCATAGGCTTTCCAAGGCAGTAAATCTTTATGGAAGCAGATTGCCTCATCTTCCTCCTGTGGAGTGGCAGATGAGTTTGAACCACTGACCCTTTGGTTATAGCGAAACCTTTAAGGTAGCACTGCACCACCAGAGTTCCTTGTAGCTTAGTGTCAGGGCACCACTAATGATAATTAAATGAGTAGTAAGTCTGTGCCACCTTTTTTCTCTTTTTAAAGACAATAGTAGGAATTCAGTAATTATTTATTCATTGTCTCGCCTGACAAGGAATTAATTGTTTATTTATATAACTGTATTTTATCTTTCCTGTGATGGGTCTCAAAATAATTATGCTTTTTCTTCTTAGCTGGTAAAATTCAAAGGAAGAAAATAAAGAAGAACCAAAGGAAAGGGAAGAAGGGATGGAAGGATAAAAAATGAGGAGAGAAAGGGAAATGGAAAGAAAAGCAATAACCACATATTTTGAGTATAACTAGTTAGAGAATAACTAATAAAATGGTTAAGTGCATTCTTAAGTAATTCCAAGAGCTTAAGCTGCCACTATTCATTATGGGTTTGGATTCATTAAAATCCCATAAAGTTCATACTTGGCCTCATTACTTCTCTTTATGCACTGCTCATTGTTCTGACAATACAAAGTGTTCCATGCAATAGTCTGGGTTACTTGTTTTACAAGGCTTTTTAAAGATTTAGAGCCATAGAAGCTCTGATGGAAAGAGGATACTACAAGGGCCTATCTGCTATCTTGAATAGATTAGATCTAATTGCCATTTTCCCCAAGCTATCCAAGATTCTGTCTCCCAACAAATTATTCACTAAGTGTAATATTTTTCCACCATAATTTCCTTCTATTCTTTAGATGCATCAGATCATGTAGAAGAGATTCAAACTTTATTAATTGTATTTTAATATATTACTATGTGTAGATTTTTTTTTTTTTTTTTTTAATTGCAGAGAAGCTGTGTTTCCTCTGGTCCTGTATTAGGTATATAATCTAGCAGATAATCAGACATTTAAGTGCTTAACCATAATTCCATACATTGCAATTTGAAAATTCAAATATGAGTAATTTTACTCTCTGATTATATAAGAAAATTCATTCTCTGGCATGCCTTTTTTGAATAAGAAGTTATTTTGTGTCAGAGTGATGAGCAAATCAAGGAAAGTATTTTAAGAAGACACAGGATGCCCATTTTAAAGGGATTTTAATTCCAGGGGAAAAAAAAAAGACAGTTCCACTGGATGTGTTTTCCTTTTTCTTCATCATCAGAGCTGTGTCCAGATCCCTATGACAAAAACCTGGAGGACTACAACAATTTTTTTTTTTTATTTTTACTCCTTAAATAAAATCTAAGGACAGCTGTGCAATAGCCATGCATTTCTGCATTTAATTTTAAAATATGATGTAAGAAGATGGCAATATAGGAGAGTTACTAGGTTTTTTGCAACGTATTATACTGTTGTTTCTCATCTATTTTAGCTTAGTGCAACATGTTAGTGTTTGGACGGTGAGTTTCAATAGTTCCAAATGTCACATTTTTTGTTTTGTTTTCTGTTTATAAAAGCAATACATGCTCATGGTATGTATTTGTCTTTTCACCTACAGTATCTATATTTATGCTATAGAGAAAAAGTAATCATAGTGATTGACAGCAAAAGATCAGGAGCTAGGAAAAACTTAGTCCAAATCCTGCCTCTAGCATTTATTAGGCAAATCACTGCACCTTGTTAAGCTTTCGTGTATAAAAGAGGGCTGATAACACCTATGTCTTGAGATTATTGTAAAGTGCTTAGCACAATGCCTAGTACGTATTGAACACTCGAAACATGCCCTATATTAGTTGGGATGAGAAGGAGCTTTTATTTGTCCTTTATTAAATTATCTAATAACACTTTGGCAGGTTCTCCCTTCCTGCCTTCTCCAACTATCTGGGATTCTCAGTTGAAATAACAGGGATGTGCCTACCCTCTCAATTCTGCAGCTTTAAACTAATGGGCTTTAGACATTAAACCATGTCTTGAGCATGAATAATCCCTAATTCATTTTCCTACTGGTTACTAAAAGAACAAAATAAAGTTAGCATTGACTAGGCTGAGTCTGCTTTGCAGTGCCAAGCTGCTGATTCCCATCTCTATTCAATCCACGGTCTCAGAGATTCCCATTGTCACTAGAGAACAACCCCTCATCCCTCACCTTGACAAGACTGACAATATCTTGTTATGCTTTTTTTTTTTTTCCCTCCAGTTTATCACAATAGCCCTAGGAGGTAGCTGGGATGACTGTCACCAAAACCACTGAAGCCATGAGAAACCTGAGTTCTGGAACTCTGAAACTGTACGGACTACCTCAAGATTCCAAAGCTAATGAGTGGCAGAGCCGGAATCCAACCCAAAACTTCCAAAGATCAGTTTCCCAATTTCTTGTTTATTGCCTATCTACTATTGTGTTTTAGTCTTGGATAAACATCTTAGCCAGAATTTCTCAGACTTTGGTTTGTACAAGCATTACCTGTGGCATCTGTGAAAATGCAGATTCACTCCAGAGAGAATCTTCCTCTAGAGATTCAAATTCACTAAGTGTGGGGTGAGGCCTGGGAATTTGCTTGAGTCACAAACTCCGAGGTGCTTCTGATGTGGTATTGCACTCAGAGTAACTTTAAATTCTTGGGACCCTCTGTTGTTCTGTAAGTCATGTCACCACTTCTCTGAGAAGACAAGACTTTTTCTCAAAGTTCTATTAATATTGAAACTCTGTCAATCAGCTTAAGCTAAATCTCACACAAGCTAGAGAGAGATGACTGCCAAATCTTAGTGTCTTACAGCATTAAAGGTCAATTCACTAGCTCACATTTATGTCCATCATGAATGCACATTCTCACTTTATTTTAGGACCTAGGCTGAAGAGGTTGCCCTTATTGGGAACATTCTGGGCCATGGGAGATGACAGACTCTCATGATGGTTCTTTCTTAAACTATATGCTAAAAACCAATACCAAACTCACTGCTGTCAAGTAGATTCCAACTTATCCCAAAGCGACCCTTTCTTGAGTTTTGGAGGCAATATCTCTATGGAAGTAGATTGCCCAGTCTTCCTTCTGAGGAGTGGCTGGTGGGTTTGAACTTCCAGCCTTCTGGTTAGCACTCAAATGCCTTAGGCACTATAGCACCAAAAGTGCTATATAGGTAACTTCCACTTACTTTTTGTTGACCAGAGAAACACATGCCCAAGCCTGCCTCCATGAGGTTGGGATTTTTCCCTTAAGCATGGGCTGGAAGCTAGTGCCAGTGATTTTTTGTTTTTTTCCACAAATAATAATAATGATCCACAGAGCACTACCTGCCTTCTTGAGTGGTTCTCCTCATTCAGAGTTATGATGTAGTTACCAATTATTTCCTGGGCTATCCAAGACTCCTTCTTCCAAATAATTACTTATTGGCTAAGTTTAATATTCTGCCACTTCATTTGCTTCTATTCTTTATTTAACTATCCTTTTCAGGCACTGTGTTTTCTACTATGTGTTGTTGAAATAGAACCAAATGTGGGTCCCTGCCTGGTGTGCAGTCAGGCCAAAACAGTTCACACACCAAGTGATTAAAAGGAGAAAAAATATTTATTGCAAAGCAGCAATGCAAGGAGGCAGGGGTCCATGCCCAGATCTGACTCCCTGAAACTCCATCAAATTACAGTTTTGTACGTTTCAGAAGAGAATGTTATACATATTCATAAAAATTTCAGAAATTTGGGGGTGAGATGGTTGATGATTGGCTGAAATTTCTTTTGCCTTGGTTTAAAGGGACAGTAGGTTTTTAATTGAATGTGCCTGCATAGCGGATGAGTCACACTGGCTTCCTGTCATCAGCTGATTGGGGCTTAGGCAGAGGGGAGACTGTTAGTTCCCAGCAACTTTGTTCCTCTCTGCCCCACTTCTCATGTCAGCAGGCCAGAGTTAATTTTCAAGTTGTTTTCTAAGACGCATTAATGCATTTATCACCTGTGCCTAAGGAAATAGCAAGAAAGAATGTTTTTTGTTCCATTCACTTCTTAAGGAACTGAGCTTATTGAGTTTACTCATCTGTCTCCAACTGGGGTCCTATGTGTTTACTTGTCTATCTCAACCAGGGTGGGGAAATATTTGAGGGTAATTAAGTTTACTTATATATTCCCATCTGCAGTCCTATCTGTTCTAATTATATGTTTTAACCAGGGTGGGGGAAACAGTTTTGACTTTACTTGGTTTCAATTCCCCCTTAGAATGGTTACTGTTCCACATTCTTGGGAAATGGGGCAATGACTCTAGTTGCTTCCTGCTGACTGGAGGCAAAGATGGTGGAACTCAATCCTTGGTTAGTAAGTTTCTTGTAATGTAGACAGTTCATAGAATTTTCTGGCCATAGTCCAGGGAGAAGAGGCTAGGGGTCTCAGTCATCCTAAATTGGGTAACCAAGAGATGAGCCAAGAAAAGTCTATCCCAAAGGTGGGAGTTAAATCCTGTCATACAGTTTTGCTGTCCTGTTGCAATTTATGAATGGTGCGATGAATAGCCTGTTGATCTTGTTCTATTTGTCTTGATGCATTAACTAATGCGCAGCAGGTGGCACTGATGTATACACATACCCCACCATGTCCTACCAGCATAAGGTCCAGGGCTGCCCAATTCTGAAGTACAACAGTTTGGATAGAGGTTGTTTCAATTTGGAGTGCAGAAGTTATATCAGCGGCAGAGTTAACTACTGATTCTGGGAAACAGAAACATTCTGAATGAATTGGTATAAAAGATGGAGGTCATTGTAATTTTTCCCAATTCCCATCATAGGAATTAAAATTCGTTGGGCTTTTTCCCAAGCATTCCAAGTTAGATCAGGTGCGCTATGCCAGTGTCAGTAGTTAGGTTGGGTAGAATGCAGAACTTCTTCTAATGGTAGGAAATGCATTCCCCCTCCCCAGATCCACCCTAGAGTGTAGGTGCCTTTATGATTAAATGGCCAAGTTTTAAAGGCAGTATGCTCACATAATCAATATAGCCCTGGGTGGTGGAGGGAATAAGCCATAGGAGGGAACTGAAAAATAGCTCTAGCAATGCTCTGATCAGTCAGAGATGTCTATTTTGTTAGACATATTCTTAACTGGTGTGTCATGATCTATAACAGCACCATTTTCATTAATCCAGGCATGTTTTGGCATATAAAGGGACCAGATCTGGTTGCATTGTGCCTATTTCCCTACAGAAGCTGTTGGCCTAGAGGGAGTCCATTGTATACACAAAGCAGCCAAAGTTTTAGACCTTAATACATCATATTTCATGACTGAGGAACTTTTGTTAGAATTGATTATGTTGGCCCCTTCATTTCTGGCCCATTCTAAATGTAAGGGGACAGGGATGATAGGCAAATTCTGTGCTCCATGTAAAGGAGAGTGGACACACACCCAACAATTATTAGTCCAAGGTGTGTGGTTTATAAAACAATCATTGAGTTGATCAAAATCACTTTCATGTCTTAACTTAGAACAGGCTTCCTTTTAAATAAAACTTTAAGATCCTTGATTGGTTCACAAGTATATTCCACTGCAGGTTGTTGGGGACACTCAGTATTCAGTTGGTCAGGTTCTCTCGAGTCTCACTGTACCCCAAGGCTGCTCCCTGCAGAATAAAACTTGGCAGCTGGCTCTGGGGAGTCTGGTCATTCTACTCTTCAGCAGGACCCAATTGCCTGGACAGACTCTATGAAGGGGAGTATCTGTAGGATACAACAACTTGCTGGAAGCAAACTGGTTAATAATCTTTAATGTTTCAGACAAAGCTTGTACATGTTTTAAAATATGCAATTCCTTAACAATTTTAAGATTTTTCTTTTCTGCATAACTGGGGTGCCACACTCTAGAAAATGGTCTCCCATATAAGATTTTATATGGGCTTAAATTAAGCCTGCTTCTGGAGCAACCCAGACCTGCAACAGAGCAAGAGGTAAAAGTTTTATTCAAGATGAATTGATCTCTTGGCATGTCTTAGGCAGTGTCTTCTTAAAAGTATGGTTCATCTTCTTAGTTTTCCCTGTCAATTGGGCTCTCCACGAGGATGTAACTTCCTAATTGTCCTGTTACTTGTTGAACTATTTGGGATACAAATGTTTCCCCATTATTATTTTGCATTGAGACTAGTAAAAATAATCGGAGATAATTTTTCTTAATAGGGTTTACTCACATTTGTTGCTTTTCTGTGCTGCAGGGAAAGGCATCCACCCACCCAGTGTAACTGTGTATAAATAGTCACAGGTGCTTGATTTTTCCCAGGGCTGTAAATTTTACCTGCCAGTACTTGTATGGGCCAAGTCCTCTTGTTTGAATTCCTTTTACCACTGGAGGTGGACTGCACTTTGGATTGTTTCTGGCATAAACTAAACAGTCTTGTGTCATGTTTTGGATAGGTTTGTACAGATCCAGTCCTGCAATAAATTTACCCAGCCAAGCACACAGGTCATCTTTTCCCATAACAAGTGCTGGTTGCAGTGACAGTTCTGCCTGTTGCTTCTGTAGTCCATAGCAGCAGGTAATTGCAGGAAGTTTTCTGTAAGGCCTATACCTGGTCGGGATTAACATCCACCTGGAGCTTGTTAGCTGAGAAAGTAACCTGAGTATTTAACGTGGTTAGTAAGTCTCATTCCAACAGAGGAACAGGGCATTCAGGCATGTATAAAAACTTCAAGTTAATACATTACTCCCAACCTGGCATTCAAGAGGTTGAAGAAAATTTTTACATTACTGAAACTCCAGTAATGCTCATAGTCTTGAGGGACAAAAAGGGTCTTGGGGATATTCAGGGCTGAGTATGTTGTCTCTGTGTCCAGTAAAAATTCAATGGGCTGTTTTCCCATAGTTATTGCCACCCAGGCTCCTTGTGGGAGATAGGAATTTGCCCAGCCTGCAACAGAGCCCCTGGGCCCCATCATTCTTGATTACTATCAGCTGTGCTTACCATCTGCTGGGCCCCCTTTGGTTGGTTTTGGAGCACTTGTTTTGGGTACTCCCTCTTCCAGTGCCCATCCTTCCTGCAGTAAGCACTGTTGAGGACCCAACTTTGTTGGTCAGCCTCCTGGAGGAGGAGTTTGATTTGCTCCCTTTCTATCTGTTGGGGGCCACTGGGGACTTACCCAGTAGGACTGACTTTGTGGCAGGCCTCCCAGGGCAGCAGCCAGCAAGGCAGCCTGTTGCTTCATGTCTCTTTGCTTCTGTTTCTCCTGCTCCTGGACCTTGAAAGCAACCTCTACAAGTTGAGAAGTATTCATACCCAGTCCCCCTTCTAATTTTGGAGTTTACACCATATATCAGGGGTGCTCTGGCTTACAAAAGTTAAGTTGATAATACGAATGTTCTGGGGGTCAGCTGGGTCGGTGTCAGTATATTGATGGTAGGCCTTATACACCCATTCAAGGAAAGCAGAAGGATTTTCCTTGGGGCCTTGTTGTACTTCTGTTTGGGGCCCCCTTTGGAGCCCTACAATAATGTACTCTTTCAAATGAGCCAACCAGCTCTGTCCCCTGGGTCATTAGGATCCCACTCTGGATCTGTTCCTGGCAGTGCCTGATGGCTAAGGCCCCTGACTAGGTTTTCAGGCTGGAAGTTGTGAAGTCTGTCGGCTTCTGCTCTAGCTTTCTCTAAAACCATCCACCTCCCTTCAGGGGTAAGCAAGGTAGTTAATAACATATTACTAGCCCAATTAGGATGATGAACTGAAAGTATGGAGGTGTCTAAGGTTTCCATCTGCTTTGGATTCTCCCTGTAAGTGGGCATTGTATTTTTCCAATTTAGTAAATCAGCTGTGGTGAATGGCACATGAGTCCAAACAAAACCTCCAGGATTTCCTTCATGATCTAAACCGGCTGGAACCTGTCATAATGGGTATTGCCCTGACAGATTTGGCTTAGACCCCTGGTCAAAATTTACACCACTCTGAGTGAGTGTTGGGGAGACCATTTCCTGAGGGGCACCCACTTTCTGAGGGGCATCTTGAGTGCTATCAGGTAAAGGGGGATATAACACCACTGTGGTTTTGTTGTTGTTGTTGTTAGGTGCTGTCAAGTTGTTTCCGACTCATAGTGACCCCATGCACAGCAGAACAAAACACTGCCTGATCCCGTGCCAGCTCCATGATTCCTGTTATACTTGAGTCCATCATCACAGCCTCCATGTCAATACATTTCTTTGAAGGTCTCCCCCTCTTTTGTTGACCCTCCAGCCTACCAAGAATGACATTCTTCTCCAAGGAATGATGCCTTCTGACAACATGACCAAAATAGTTGAGACAAAGTCTGGCCATTCTCGCTTCCAAGGAGCATTTTGGGTGCACTTCCTGTTAGTTCTTTTAGCAGTCCATGGTACTTTCAGCATTATTCACCAGCACCACAACTCAAAAGCATCAACTCTTCTTTGGTCTTCCTAAATCATTGACCAGCTCTCACATGCATACGAGGTGACTGGAAATATCATGGCTTGTGTCAGGCGCACCTTAGTCCTCAAGGAGACATCTTTGCTCCTCAGCACTTGAAACAGTTCCTTCATGGTTGACTTTCCCAATGCTACA
>NW_006921699.1:9666934-9674952 GCF_000298275.1 Orycteropus afer afer | reverse complement strand
CTCAGCCTCAAAACTCACATCAACACATCACCACAGTAGGACAAACCAACAGACAAGTTTGTCTCCCTGTTGGAAACCTCTCATACCACCTTTACCTGGGTCCCTGTGGCTGACTGCTCCTCTGTCCAGGTTCCTGGCTTTTAATCCCCTTTCTCCCCTCTCCTGCCCTGCTGCTTTGGGCATGCCTGAGTTCTCTCTCCTCACCTGGATCCCTGCAGCTGACTGCTCCTCTGTCCAGGTTTTAGGAGCTCTGAATTCAAAATATCCTTAGGCTTAGGTGGTGGAGTCATAGGTGAATTGTTTCCTGACTCTGGGAGGTATGGGGGAGTGGCAGATGGGGGAGGAACAGAGTCAAGGTAAGGGTCTTCAGATTCCTGAAAGATACCCTTAAAATCCACTTTCCCTTTAGGTCGTACAACCATCACCCTGCACTGTTTCTGTAAACACTTGTTCTAAAACAGGGCCATGAATAGCTCCAGATGAAATAGTTCTTCCTGCTTTTGATTTTTTCCAAAATGAATTTAATTGAACAAAAATATCATAGTTCAGACTCCCATTTTCTGAACATCTATCCCCAGACTCGACCCAGTACTGTGGCCAGACAATGTTACAGAAAAATACCATTTTTTTTTTTTTAATAGGTTCAAAGCCAAAATGAATCCAGTTTTTCAGAATGCAGCCAAGGGGACTGCATTCTGGTATAGAACCTTGGTTATCCATTTTTCCAGTCACACTTACATCCACTCTCACTTGAAACTGTTGCACCAGTGCCAAGCACACACATTCTTTCTCACACACAAAGAAATCAAGTAGAGCCAGACCACAATTTAAAGCAAAGTATCTCTAAGAAATATGTGGGCTGCGGAGAAATTTTGATTTAAAGACACCTGGGCCACCACTTAAAACTTTATTTCTCACCCCCACATAAACAAAACCAAGACCAGACCAGACTAAAAGATACCTTGGCCACCACATACCCACTCTTTCATCCACACACAACAGATCAAGGTAAAGGATCCCTAAGAAACACATGGGCTACAGTAAACCCACACATAAACCAAACAACAAACAAATTGGACCAGAATAACAATGATTCAGCTGTGGGGATGATCTTAATTTAGATTGTTAACCACAATTTCAACCTCCCTATCAGCGTAAAGCCAGACCACCAGAATAACAATGCTTCAGCTGTGGAGATGATCTTAATTAAGGCTATTAATAAAAATTTCAACCTCCCTAGCACTGGGAAGGTCAACTGCGAAGGAACTGTTTCAAGTGCTGAGGAGCAAGGACATCTCCTTGAGGACTAAGGTGTGCCTGACATAAGCCATGATATTTCCAGTCACCTCGCATGCATGTGAGAGCTGGACAATCAATAAGGAAGACTGAAGAAGAATTGATGCCTTTGAGTTGTGGTGCTGGTGAAGAATGCTGAAAGTACCACGGACTGCTAAAAGAACTAACAGATCTGTCCTGGAGGAAGTGCACTCGAAATGCTCCTTGGAAGCGAGAATGGCCAGACTTCATCTCACCTACTTTGGTCATGTTGTCAGAAGGGACCATTCCCTGGAGAAGGATGTCATGCTTGGTAGGGTGGAGGGTTGATGAAAGAGGGGAAGGCCTTCAATGAGATGGATTGATACAGTGGCTGTGATGATGGGCTCAAATATAGAAGTGATCATGAAGCTGGCATGGGATCGGGCAGTGTTTCGTTCTGCTGTGCATGGCGTCACTATGAGTCAGAAATGATTTGATGGCACCTAACAATAACAATCAGCTTAAAGCCAGCTTAAGAGCGCTTCAGCTGTGGAGATGTCTTAATTAAGGCTATTAACCAAAATTTCAACCTCCCTATCAGCTAGAAGCCAGATAAGAATTCAATCTATACTTACCAATAGATGTCTTCAAACCCAGAATAATTTTCTCTTCTCTCGAAAGTGCCTAGAGGCTGAAGACACTGCAGATGGTCACAGATTCAGCACCCCCTACATACTTTAAGACAAAGCAGTGTCTGAGTGTGCACAGGGTCCGTCAGGGGTCCATTCTATTTCCACCATCTGAGGGTCATCATGCTCCAGGCAGAGGGTCAGAGACCCTCGGTCCCATCTGGGGTGCCAAATTCAAATAGGACCAAACGTGGGTCCTTCCCCTGTGCACAGTCAGGCCAAAATAGTTTACACACCAAATGATTAAGAGGAGAGAAAATTATTTACTGCAAAGTGGCAATTCAAGGAGACAGGGGTTCACACCCGATCTGACTCCCCGAAACTCCACTGAATTATAGTTTTATAGATTTCAGAAGAGAGGGTTATACATATTCATAAAAATTTCAGGAATTTGGGTGTGAGATGGTTGATGATTGGCTGAAATTTCCTTTGTCTCAATTTAAAGGGATAGTAGATTTTTAACTGAATGTGCCTGCATACCAGATGAGTCACACCAGCTTCCTGTCATCAGCTGATTGGGGCTTAGGCAGAGGGGAGAGTGTTAGTACCTGGCAACTTTGTTCTTCTCTGTCCCACTGCACATGTTGGCTGGCCAGAGTTAATTTTCAAGTTGTTTTCTAAGATACATTAACGCATTTATCACCTGTGCCTAAGGAAATAGCAGGAAAGAATGTTTTTTGTTCCATTCAGTTCTTAAGGAACTGAGCTTATTGAGTTTACTCATCTGTCTCCAACCAGGGTCTTATGTGTTTACTCATCTATCTTAACCAGGGTGGGGAATATTTGAGGGTAATTAAGTTTACTTATCTATTCCCATCCAGGGCCCTATCTGTTCTAATTATCTGTTTTAACCAGGGTGGGGGAAATAGTTTTGACTTTGCTCAGTTTCATTGTCTTGTATCTGTATACTTTTGATAAATAAACATATAAATATACATTTACAAATCCTAAAACTGTATGGTGTTTATATTTCTTCATGTCCAGAAATATTATTTAAAGCTAACGCTTGGTCAAACAGGAGCTCGGGTGGTGTAGTGGTTAAAGCAATTGGCTGCTAACAAAAAAGTAGGCAGTTCAAACCCACCAGACACTCTGCAGGAGAAGGATGAGGCAATCTGCTTTTGTAAAGATTTACGCCCTTAGGCCCTATGGGGGACTTGGGAAAAAGATGGCGTCCTACTAAGAGACCACATACCAGTTCCCTCTTTCAACAGAGATTTTTTAGAAACTCAGTAAAACAGGTACAAATAATGATCCTGAAAGTATGAGCACCTGATCATATGATAAAGTATTAGATCCAAAGAAGACTGCAAAAGGGAGCAGGTTAAGTAACCAGGAAAAATAAAAGACATACTCAGCCAGTGGAGCTGAAAAGAAGCCATTAGAAATAAAAAGGAGGTCAAGGAGGATGGAAAGAGAAAAAAAAACTTCACATAATCCACAGGCATTAAAGACACAGAACAGTCACATCAGGAGTATTTCAAGGTGAGTTAAAGTTGTGATGGGGGAGAAGATAGTACTGGTAATACTGGGAAGTGGATAAGAATTTCTGTAGCTTAAGTTGCATCGATTCTGGAAGGGAGTAAAAGAGAGGGAAGAGAAACTCTCTCCAAATAAACAGAACCTCAAATTGGACCCACAGTAGTGGGCCTGAGTCCAACTTTAAGCAACGCTTTTTAACACAGAGTAGAACTGAGGCCTGGGATTTCAGGACTTGTGGATCCACATGGAGGAGGGTGGTCCTTTTGCCATAGGGGCTACCTGTGCATTTGAACTGCAGGCCTTTGATTGATGGCTTTATGTCCCCAACATCAGAATGCTCCAAATAGTGCCAGGGGCTGAGGCTGTCCTCCACATCTGCATTGCTGACTGAATTATCTCACACTAAGCACAGATTGAAGCACAGAAAACTGGAATTGGCTTTCTCCCCTAGAGGTCACTTCTTGTGCTGGTCTCCTTTCTCCTGTGCTGGTGCTCTAGTAAGTAAGCGAATTCTGCTATAGCACTCAGCTCTCAAGGCCACTCTCTGAACATAACTGGAAGGACACCTCCTCAAAAACCTTATCTTCCCTTCAGTTTTCTACTTTCCTCTAGACCAAATTTTCTTCTTTTCTATCTGATCACTTGCCCCTTTGTCTCATTTTTAATTTTTGCCAAACCTTCATCTCTCTCACCTGCACATTTTTTTTTCTTGCATTCTTTTTCCTGTTTCCCTATTAGCTATTTTCTATTTCTGTTTTATCTTTTAAACTCTCTTCCTTGGCTTTTCTTTTTCCTCCCAGTTTCATCCAATAGGAAGAACATATTAACCCTCCATAAGTCAGCCATATCTACTTCACCAACCACCTCACCAAACAGACAAGTAACACCAATACCTTTTGCACAACAGGATCAATGACAGATGGTGAATAACACCTGCTTGCCCCAACTGAAAATCCTCTTCATAATGAAAGAGATGTGCACCCATGTCCCCACGAGTGATTCCACCAAGACAGAGAAAGCTGGAGAGAAACCCAGTCAGCTGCATTAACAACCAAAGAAGTACACCTGCTCCACACTTCCAGATATATCAAAACATGAAACAAGAGTGAAACAAATTAGTACATAACTAACAAATAAAGACAAGAACTTCCAAATGTCTAGGAAACAAGAGATAGCTTCAAATAAAACAAACAGAAAAAAAAAAAAAAAAGGAAAAGATAGTAGAAACAAGTGCCCAAACTAAAGAATTAAGAAATCTCCCCAATGAAGAACAAGTAATAGAACTATCTGATAAGGAATTCAAAAGACACATATCTATTTATCTATAAA
Organism: Orycteropus afer afer; assembly: GCF_000298275.1. Lineage (NCBI taxonomy): Eukaryota > Metazoa > Chordata > Mammalia > Tubulidentata > Orycteropodidae > Orycteropus > Orycteropus afer. The sequence continues at coordinate 9,670,195 of NW_006921699.1, read as the reverse complement.
GCTATTTGATATATATAGATATATCTATAATCTAATTATGAATTTGTTATTTTGCTCTTGAATGACTTTCCTGAATCCTTCAAGAGTATTATTGTCTGTCTCCTTGTTGCTTCTCTTTATGGTTTCCTTGAACTCTTGGAGGGTCCTATATATACATATACCTACACACACACACACACACACATGTATATGTATATGTATATACACACACACATATGTGTGTGTATCACACATATGTGTGTAGGTATATGTATATATGTGTATATACATACTTCTCATAAAGAGAAGCCACAATAATACCCTTGAAGGATTCAGGAAAATCATTCAAGAGCAAAATATCAAAAATAAATTCACAATTAGAAATCATACAAAAACAGCAATTAGAAATCCAGAAGATGAACTCTAAAATTACAGAGATAGATAACACATTAGAAGGATAAAAGGGTAAACTAGAACTGGCTGAAGAACACATTTCCCAGGTAGAAGATAAATGCCTTGACACCATCCTGTATGAGGAAAAAATCAAAACAAAGATGTAAGAGAAATGAAGAAACCCTAAGAGTTATATGGCATGACATGAAAAGAAATAATATATACCTGATTGAAATCCCAGAACAAGAGGAGGCACACACACACACACACACACACACACAAAAAAAACACTTGAAAATTGTAACAGAAATATTTCCCCATATCTGGAAAGAAGAAAAGATATGCATCCAAGAAACACAATGAACCCTATACAGGATGACCCTGAGAGAAAATCGCCAAGACATACCATAATCAAACTTCCCAAAACCAAAGACAAAGAAAAAATCTTGGGAGCAGCACAAGAAAAATAAAATGTTACCTACAACAGGCAACCAATAAGACTTAGCTCTGATTTCTCAGCAGAAACCATGTGGGCAAGAAGGCAATGGGATAGCATATATAAAACCTTGACGGAAAAGAATCGCCAACAAAGCATTATATATCCAGCCAAATTGTCCCTCAAACATGAGAGTGAAATCAAGACATTTCCAGACAAACAGAAATTAAGAGAATTTGTGAAAACCAGACCAACCATACAAGAAATGCTAAAGGGAGTCCTTCCAATAAAAAACCCACAACAGAGAACAACAAATTGAAATCAAGACACTTCACACTACCACCTAGAAACCATTCTAGAAAAAGATTCTCAAAATAAGGTCACAAAAAAGTGTAAATAGAGAAATAGGGGAGTCAATCTACAAACAACACCAAAAACAAAGTAAATAGAGGGAATAAAATTTTAATGACAAAACTTCCAAATAGAGAAGAAGTCAGGACAATGTCTTTATAGAACATACTCTTCCAAACTTAGGGAGATAAGAATTTACTTCAAGGTAACCACAAAGAAAATTAACAATCCTTCTAACCAAACTAAGAAAAAGAAAATTGCAAGGGTTTAGTAAACACAAAACCAACAATAATGAAGAAAAGAGAAAAAATATTAGATCACAAAATGAACTCAGCACAGAAAAATATTTGGAACAAAGAAATCAACAAAAACACTATAGAATGACATCAGTAAATTCATATCTATCACTAATTATACTCAATGTGAGTGATTCAAGAGAAAGAGAGTGGCAGATTGGATAAGAAAAAAAGACCCACCAATATGCTGCCTACAAGAGACCCACATTAGACACAAAGACAAAAATAAACAAAAAATCATGGAACAGAAAAAACATATCCAGCTAATGGCAAACATAAAAGAGCTAGAGTGGCAATATTAATTTCTGATCAAATAGATTTCAAGATCACAATGCTATAAAATTATAAATCAATAATGGAAGACCAAGGGGGGAAAAAAAAAGCAAATATGTGGAAACTGCTTAAAAACTACAGTGTAACAGAAGAAATAAAGTGTGGAATAAAAAAAAAAATTCCTAGAAACAAATGAGAATAAAAATATAACTTACAAAACCTTTGGGACACAGAGAAAGCAGTACCCAAAGGTCTATTTGTAGCAATAAACACACACATCAAAAAAAGAGACAGAATCAAAAACACTTTAATTAAACAATTTCAACAATAATAAAAAGAGCAATAAAAGAAATCTACAGTACCCAGAAGAAAGGAAATAATAAACATAAGAGCAGAAATGAATGAAGCAGAAAACCAAAAACAGATAATCAACAAGTCAAAAAGCTGGTTCTTTGAAAAGATTAACAAAATTGACAAACCACTGGCAAAGTTAACAAAGAAAGAAAAAGAAGATGCAACTAACATGAATAATAAATGCAAAGGGTGACATCAAAACAGAACCAACTGAAATAAAAAAAGATAAAAACAGAATATTATGAACTGTACTCCAACCTAGAAGGGACGGGAAATTTCTAGAAACAGAAGACCTACTGTGGTAGTTAAGGTTGTGGTCAACTTGGCTGGGCCTGATTGGCTGGGCAGTTGGAGATAGCTATTCCCCATGATGAGACTAGCAATCAACTCTGGTGGAATCTGCCACAAGCAGCTGAGTAGCTGCTTTAGGGAATGTGGTTGGCTTCCCGTATATAAGGAGAAGCTTTGAGATTGGTATCTAGCCTTTTGGCATATGTGAACCCTGCATGCAGCCAAGTCATTGTTCAACAGCTTGCCCTGACCTGCTGATCTTGGAACTTCATCTGGACTTGAATCAGTGACCTGCCATGAGTTCTGGTAATGTTGGGACTCTGCCTTTTTACTTGTCAACCTTGGCCTTGGCAGCCTCAGCAGCCAGAAGTTGTCGGAGTGAAGAAAAGCCTACAGCTTCAGTGGGCCAAGAGCAGGAGGCAAAGCTGAAGACCAAGGTTGAGGCACTTTCACCCAGTCCCTAGAGCCTGGCACTTGAACTCAGAGTTAAAGCCTCCAAAAGTTAAGAGAACAAACTCCTGTTTCTTCAAGCCATTCCATTTGTGGTATTTTTGTTTCAGCAGCACTAGGTAACCAAAACACCTACCTAAACTAACCCCATCTCTGAGATAGAATACTTGAAAAGACCCATAACAAAGGAGGAAATTGAGCAGGTCATAACAAACCCCCACACAAAAGAAGTCCTGGCCCAAATGGCTTCACTGGAGAAGTTGGTCAAAGATTCAGAAAAGAGCTGACACCTATACTAGTCAAATTGTTCCAGAACATAGAACATGATGGAATACTCCCAATACTATTCTATGAAGCAAACATAACTCTGATACCAAAGCCAGGTTAAGACACCACTAAAAATGAAAACTAAAGACCAATATCCCTCATGAATATAGA
>NW_006921699.1:9664542-9666404 GCF_000298275.1 Orycteropus afer afer | reverse complement strand
AACTACTGGAACTAATAGGTTTAGCAAAGTGGCAAGATACAAGATCAACATACAAAAATCAGTTGGCTTCCTCTAAATCAACAAAGAGACCTCTGAAAAGGAAAACAATAGCATTTACAATAGCTACCAAAAAAATAAAATACTTAGGAATAAATATTACCAGGGACACAAAAGACCTATGCAAAGAAAACTAAAAACACTATTACAAGAAACCTACATGAATGGAAGAACATGCCCTGTTCATGGATAGGGAGATTGAATATTGTTAAAATGTCAATACTACCTAAAGCAAGTGGAGCTACCCCAGGGGCAGACTGCAATAAACCAGCCCTGGGACCAGCAGAAGGTGGGTGTCTGTGCCCCAGGGGCAGGCCAGGTAAGTGATCAGGGCAGGGGAGACCAGGACTTGAGCAGAGAAGAGAAGTTTGGAACAATTAAGGGAGACAAATTTGTCTGTCAGTTTGTCGTACTGTGGTAGCTTGCATGTTGCTTTGAGGCTGGAGGATATGCCACTGGTGTTTCAAATGCCAGCAGGGTTACCCATGGTGGACAGGTTTCAGTGGAGCTTCGAGACTAAGACAGATTCAGAAGAAGGAAGAAGCCATCAACTTCTCAAACAATTGACCAGTGAAAACCTTATGAATAGCAGTGAAACACTTTATGAATAGCTCTGAAATACTGTGAAATATAGTGCTGGAAGATGAGCCCCTCAGGTCAGAAGGCACTCAAAATATGACTGAAGAAGAGCTGCCTCCTCAGAGTAGAGCCAATCTTAATGATGTGGATAGAGTAAAGCTTTTGGGACCCCCCCTTTTGCTGATGTGGCATGTCTCAAGATGAGAAGAAACAGCTGCAAACATCCATTAATAAACAGAACATGGAATGTACAAAGTATAAATCTAAGAAAATTAGAAGTTGTCAAAAATGAAAAGGAACACATACAGATCGATATCCAAGGCATTAGTGAGCTGAAATGTACTAGTTTGGGCCACTTTTAATCAGAAAATCATATGATCTACTATGCTGGGAATGACAAATTGAAGAAGAGTGGCAAAGAATGTATCATCACAAAGAATGTTTCAATATCTATCCTGAAGTACAATGCTGTGAGTGATAGGATAATATCTACATGCCTATGAGGAAGGAAGGTTGGGAAATCTACTTCCATAGTGATACCACCTTGGAAACCCAAGGAGGGATTGCTATGAGTTGGGTCTGACTCCAGAGCACATAACAACAACAAGGAAGACCAGTTAATATTACTATTATTCAAATTTACTCACCAACCACCAAAGGCAAAGATGAGGAAATTCAAGACATTCACAAACACCTGCAGTCTGAAATTTACTGAACATGCAATCGAGATGTGTTGATTAACACTGCTGGTTGGAAATCAAAAGTTGGAAACAAAGAAGAATCACTGCTACTTGGAAAATATGGCCTTGGTAATAGAAATGACACTGGAGATTCTGTGACAGAATTTTACAAGACCAACGACTTATTCATTGCAAATATAATTTTTCAACAACACAAATGGGAGTTCCAGTAAGATGGTGGACTAGGCAGAAGGACTGCACAGACCCTCTTCAACAAAGAAAAGGGAAACCAATTAACCCAGACACAGACGATTATCTTGGACCCCTGAACCTTGAAGGAAAGGATACAGAAGTGGACTAAACCCCAACTAGCAGAAGTGAAAATACCAAAAAAAGGAGACATACAGAGCTGCGGTCTGAAAGCAACCTGAGCAACCCTGATGGTACATGTGGCTTGGAGATTCCTGACTGGTGGTAGGACCTAAGAATTAACCTAAAAATCACCCTGCTAGCCAGGGACTGCATGGTCTGTGCATGGTGGCTGGG
>NW_006921699.1:9616632-9634702 GCF_000298275.1 Orycteropus afer afer | reverse complement strand
AGAAGGCTGGGGGTTCAAATCCACCAGCCACTCCTTGGAAGAAAGGTTGGGCAACCTACTTCCATAGTGATATTGCCTCAGAAACCCAAGGAGGTGTCGCTATGAGTCGGGTCAGACTCGACGGCACATAACAACAACAACAACAACAAAGGGTCTTAAAAGCTTGCAAAAAGGCATTTAAGATGCAACAGTTGGTCTCCTTTCATCCAGAGCAAATAACAATGAAGAAAATCAAAGATACATGAAAACAATAAGTCCAAGGGACTAGTGGACCATGTGAACCTTAGCCTATATGACCTTGAGGCCAGAAGAAGTAGATGGTGCCTGGTTCCCACTGTTAACAACTCAGAAAGGGCTAAGTGCAGGAAAGCCTGGATAGAGTAGGAGAAAAATGTGGAACAAAATTCTAAATCATAAAAAGATCAGGTTTACTGATCTGATAGAGATTGGTGAAACCCCTGAGACTATGGTCTCTAATCACCTTTTGGGCCTGGAATTGAACTCATTCCTGTGGGTTCCAACCAAATAACAAACAGACGCATAAGGTAAAAATTTACATCAGGTAAGTACTTTACCTAGAACAATCAACCGTGGGAGATCACAGGGCAGTGTTTTCACAGGGAGATAGCTCAGAGGGCAGGAATGAATAGGCGAGAAGGACACAAGGAAAAGATAATCATAGAGAGGAGGTGGGAAGAGAGCTGTTATATTATGGGGATTGTAGTCAATGTCATTAAACCAAATGTGTTTGAACTGCTGTACAGAAAATGAATTTGCTCTGTCAACTTTCATTAAAATGAAAAAAAAAAAGAGGATGTGGCCCTAGAACTAAGGTTTCATAATGATGATAGCTGCTATGGAATAGGGTTCAGGTGGGAGTATAGTGTGGATAAGGGCAAGGTTTGTTCTCTAGGAATGTATGTTTGGAGACTTAATTGTTGATGGGAATAGAGCAGAGGAGTGAGACGCTGAGCAAGTAGATAGGGGTCAGATTATAAATGCTTCTATGTGCCAGGCTGGGGAGTTTGAATCAATGATAGACCCCCATTGAAAGCATTCAGAAGGGTTAGACACCCCAGAAGCAATTTTTCCATACTTTAATTCAATATGATATTCAAAAGCCCTCAGATTTTATATTTTGTAACAAAAAAATTATTCCTAGATATGCAAACACTCTTGCTCAGCACCAGAAGTTTTCAATATCTACATTTCACTCCCCATTCACTTGTTCCTCTCATTTCTAACCTACTTTGAGAGCCCTGTATTTTCAATTGTCTAAGATACTTCACTAGCTCAGAAGCAAATCCCTTCTTCCCTCCATATGGTATGTTCCACCACATTTAGTCAAATGGAATATGCAAACGATATATCTCTTTTCTTGCTCCTGAACATACGTCAAATAATGCATTTTAAGGACTGCTGTGCTATAATCTCAGCATGATTTCTAAACCCTCGTATTTCACCAAATATAAGCCCATCTTCCTCTGCAGTAGGTCCAAAGCCATACACCAGATCCAGGACTTCTATTTCTAGATCACCAGCATCAAGATTACCTGGTCCCCATTCCAGACCTCCTGAATGAAGATGATCTCTGAGGAGGCCAGGTACTCTGCATTTCAGCAAATTCCCTACAAGGCTTTTAACCTCATTCATGTGTGCAAATGTCTGGTTTAGCTTTAAGCCATATTATGGAAAAAGTAATAAGAATATCATGAGTATTTGAAAGTGATTAGCTCCAATATAAGTAAAATGAATGAGTTACTTGAAGTGTGGTGTTGGTGAAGAATACTGAATGTACCATGGACTGCCAGGTGAGCAGATAAATCTGTTCTGGGGGACATATAGCTGGAATGCCACTTAGAAGTGAGAATGGCCACTTCATCTCTCCTACATTGGTCATGTTTTCAGAAAGGACAAGTCCCTAGCGAAATATATCATGCTTTGTAAAATAGAGGATCAGGAAAAAGGGGAAGACCTTCAGTGAGCCAGATTATCATAGTGGCTGTGACGTTGGGCTCAAGGACAGCAACAATTGTGAGGATGGCGTAAGACCTGGCAGTATCTCATTCTGTTGTACATAGGGTCGCTATGAGTTGGAACCAACTTGAAGACGTAACAACAATAATATCAGGAGTATTTGAAGGAGATTAACTCCAATTTAGGTAAAAGTAATGTAAGAGTTCCAGGGAAATAGATGTTTATTGTTCAGAACTTGAGGCTCTGAGACCATTATAATAACTGCAAAAAAGGCTTGTGTTATTTTGCCAAATTAAATAATCTTTTGGCATGTTACTTCTCCCACCCTCACTATTCTCACTTCTGATGTTGAGGTTACTGACTTCCCACCTCTTCTTTCCAATGTCAGATTTTGTTTTGTTTGTTTGTTTTGCTTTTTTGCTCAGCATTACTTGAAAGCACCAGGAAAATGTGTTGATCTCATAACAAATGTCACATATTCAAGAGACTGTCTTTAACTCCACCGTGTGTTCTTGGCTTAGTTACCACTAAATAAGACTGGATGGCCATTACGGGGTGTTTAAGAGCTCTGAGAGACTAAAAATAAGAATGGAAGACCTGGATCTTAAGGGCTATGGGCTAGAGCTGACCAGGAATGAGGAGCATAGCCAGGGAAGGATTTGGCAGAGGCAGGGGGTATGGAGGAGGGTGCAGAGTTAGGAGTTTTGACCTTAAGAGAGAATGTGGCATAATGGGAGTTAACAGCAAATTTAATATTGTTCAGTATTCAAAGAAGCCTTTTTCTTTGTGGAGTAAATTGAAGCTACTTCACTGAATATAAAAAAGGCAATATTTCTGACTGTCCTTGTGTATTTTTAGCTGTCGAGATGAGATGACTATCTTATAACCATAGTTAATGCATGATTTTCAATGGTTCAGATTTTCCATGTTGCAGATTTGACTATGACATTTTGAGATCTCTTTGTGTTAAAGGAAGATAGATTTCTTCCTTTGTTAATGATTTAGAATTACTTTTATCTGAGTTCTAACAGATTTTGTTCCTTTTGAAGACCCTTTCCCTCCTGAAAATGGCAATGGAAGAGAAAAAAGTAGGACTGGAAGGCATTTCAAAGCCATCTTGTCCAAGCCCCTGCCTCATGTGGAAACATATTTCCATTTGAGCCATTTCAGACACTAATTTGTTTGGACACAAATGCCATGACATTCAAACAGAACATGCAAGTGTAAGCTGCTCTTAACACCAGAGGTGCTAAAATGAAGAACACATCAGGTTTTGAACATGAGGCATATGTCAAGTCAGGCCATAAAAATACTAGCTTATCAATTTTAAGGAGCCCATGATTGTTTCTGGGAGTTCTGGTTGCACAGTGCCTAAGGCATTTGACTGCTAACCAGAAGGCTGGCCATTCAAACCCACCAGCCACTCCTCGGAAGGAAGAATGGGCAATTTTGGGGTTTATTTTTTGGTATGATTATTTCTTCTTACTTTTAAGAACTATGTTTAAAGGGCCTCATTGTGCAGGCAGCCATCCTGATGTGCTGCTACAATTTGCATCTTACACAGGACAATGTTGAAATGTTGGGAAAATTTTTACTTTGCAATTCAACAAACATATATGAAACACTTTGAAAGGCATTTTGGAAGAAGCGAATTCTTATTAGGTTTTCTTCCCAGATGAAGGATGCTCACATATTCTCTTAGTGGGAGTATAAATCAGGCAACTGCATGAGACTAGGAGCTCTCTGAGAATGGAGATCATGTGCCTTGTTCACACGATTTTCCTCCAGTGCCTATTGCTGCAGTTAGGTGCCACTGAGTCTATTTCTACTCATAGTGACCCCATGTGACAGAGTAGAACTACCTCCTAGGGTTTTCTAGGCAGCAATATTTACAGGAGGAGATTACTAGGTCTTTCTCCCATGGAGCCTTGGGTGAGTTTGAAATGCCAACCTTTCAGTTAGCAGGTGAGCACTTAACTGTTGTGATACCATGGCTCCTTTAATGCACATTACCCAAAACCAAACTAAATCAACTGCCATCGAGTCTATTCTGATGCCTAGCCACCTGATAGGACAGAGTAGAACTGCCTCCTAGGATTTCCAAGGGTGTAAATCTTTAGGGAAGCAGGCTGCCTCTTCTTTCTCCCACACAGTGGCTGGTAGGTTTGAACTGCTGGTCTTTTGGTTAGCACCTGCCTTAATCACTGCACAACCAGAGCTCCTCCATATTAAACAAACCAAACCAAACTCACCATAGGCAAGTCAATTGTGGCTCATAGCGACCCCTTCTTGGGTTTCCAAGGTGGTATCTCTACAGAAGTAGATTCCCCAGTCTTCCTTCCTAGGAGTGGCTGGTGGATTTGAACCTCCATCCTTCTGGTTAGCTGTCAAATGACTTAGGCACTACACCACCAGAGATCCTGTAATGCATATTACTACCTGTAAAATATTACATGCTTAAAAACTTGTTAACTGAATTCATGAATTAAAGAAAGTTTGGCCTTACTTTTATTCTAAACCTGGATGATTTTTTTTTTTTTTTTAGTTAGGTAGCTCTAGAATTTCTCATCATGGTGTTCGTGATGGCCAAAGAAAGGGCAGGGGAAAACAAAAGATGAGGGTTATTGGTTCAATTATGGTACATCCATATAATGGAATGTGAAAAATTATTAAAATGGTATGAATATGTAAAAGTATCTAAGAACAGGGAAAGATGGTTATGACAGGTTAATAAATAAAAAGGTAGATTACTAACCTGTAATAACTATTTAAAAAAAAACTGTAGTTATCAAAAATGACTATAGCATTTATCATAGTCTTAGAATTGGAAACAATTTTATTTCCTTATTTTTATTTATTCTCTATTTCCCATCTTTAATATGTATTATATCTGTAGTGATAGGACATTAGTAAAAATACAATGTAATTAAAAGATGTTCTTCTTCTCTCTACCTCTCACTTGAAAACTACACAATGGTACCTGAAATTCCTGACAAAAGTTTATTTTATATATTTATATATTAAGCTGCACTGGCAGTCATTATTAAATGCCTTGGTTATTAGTTTCTGTCTAGTTTAATTTATACAAAAATTCAAAGAAAGGAGAAAAAAATTCAAAGAAAGCCTCAGAGTGTTAAAAACTTCCAGAGGGAAAGGTGTTTTAATTTGCATAAAGAGAATAGGTATTTCCAAAGTGAATTATAATGTTTTTGTGCCATTGGAAAACATAATCATAAACTACAATTTAATCAAACACAGGAATGTTTGACTGTAGCACTCTATGTGCTCTGGAAAGGGGAAGAGACTTCTTTTGTGTGTCACATTCTGAGAACATCAGCTATGGTTTGCCAGGGTCTGAAGTCCCAGTCTATTGAGTCATACCGTTGGAGGGCAGACATAGCTGCAAAGACCCTCATTAAAATTCTGAGAGGCTCTCTAGGAGGATTACTATGCTCAAACCATTGAAGTGGATGGGTCAGCACCAATGGTCATCCTTTCTTCTCAGTTGGCACCAAGCTCACCCTTGCTTTCTGCTAGTTGTTTCTAGCTGTAGCTAGTTACAGCTGTAGAGAGGACTCTGAGGGGGGAAAAAAAAAAAAAAAAACACTGCCACTGAGTCAATTCTGACCCATAGTGACCCCACAGGGCACAGTGGAACTGTCCTATTAGATTTCCAAGGGTGTAAATCTTTATGGAAGCAGACTGCCTTATCTTTCTTCCTTTCTCTAGGCAAAGGGATGGGTAAATGTGGATGGTGCAGAGACAGTAAGGATCTTTGCTTGTTCACTGATATATTCCAAGCATCTAGAATAGTTTTGTACACAAAATAGGTTTTCAGCATTTGCTAAATGAATGAGTAATGCATTAGCAAGACAAAGTCATAAATGGCAAGGAAACATCAAAAGCCTATGTCTTTCTGCCTGAACTAAATCTTCACAGATGTTCAACACTGAATCAATTAAAATTGGTTAGTCTGTGTTGTGGTTTGCAAGATGTTAAAAGTGATGCTCCACTATTGTTCAAAATAATAATATTAATAACTACTTGTTAACAGATGACATGCTAGAGAAATATTCACTCTATTTGGAGAACTGATTCCTGGCTATAAGCCACAAGAATGTACCACACCTGCAGATTCTTAGTCTCCAGAGACTGCCCATTCAGACCTTCACCTGTCCTCACTGCAGCTGCCCACTGGGACAGGACAGCTGCCAAGCTGAGTCAAGACCAGGGCAACCTGCCATCAGCTGATACAAGCAACCTGATGTCTTCCTCCTCTGCAGCTGGCTTTACACTTTTTATTTCAGTCCTGTCCTTGAATACAGTTCAAGTGAAGTGGTTTAACATTTTTGTCAGTCCCAAATTCAGCACATTCCCAATTCAATTTAAATTATGCCAAACAGCATTTATAGTCATCTTGCATAGGCAGTTCCTCTAAGCAAACTCACTGGAACTCTTCCCCCATGCAATTTCTATTAGAGACTTTATTTCAAAACTCAACCCAAGGACTGTAGAAAAGACCAAATTTGACTGATCTCTGATAGATTAATTCTTATATGCATATGTCCAAGAGAAAGCTAGGAGCTCTGGTAGCATAGTGCCTAAGGCATTTGACTGCTAACCAGAAGGCTGGTGGTTCAAACCCACCAGCCACTCCTCAGAAGGAAGATGGGGCAATCTACTTCCATAGTGATACTGCCTCGGAAACCCAAGGAGGGTCGCTGTGAGTTGGGTCCAACTCGACAGCACATAACAACAACAACAACAACAAGAGAAAGCTAGACCTCTCAACCTGCATATAGTTGCTTCTGGTTGCCTCTGGTGCTTATAACCAACCCCAAGAGCCATTTTTTTTTTCATGTCTAGAAGTACAAAAAAAGGAGCTCTGATGGTGTAGTGGGTAAGGCATTTGGCTGTTAACCAGAAGGTCAATGATTCAAACCCACCAGTTGCTCCACAGGAGGAAGATGAGGCAGTTTGCTTCCATAAAGATTTATAGCCTTGGAAACCCAATAGGGATCACTATGGGTTGGAATTGATTTGATAACAGTGTGTTTTATAGGTACAAAAATACAACACAGAGCTTTGAACAAGGTTTTGAACTCTAAATTGGGACCAATATAACCTTATAAAACTCTTATGAATATTAAATGAAATAGTGCAGTGTCTGACCCCTCTTGTTACAGGGTACTCATCAAGACTCTGAGAACCCAAGCAGCTTCCTCTAGTCACACAGCCAGTGAGTGGCGCCTCTGGAATTAATACCCTATCTCTCAACCCTGTGTCTTCCTATTATCCTGTCACATTTGCTGATAATCCCAGTTTTAGAGAAGTATAAGCACATATTTTACCATATTCTGGAAATATTTTTTCTGTCTAAAATGTCAACCTAGTGTTTTTTTTTTAAAGAAAAAACAATATACAAATTGTTATATTAAAAACGAAGTGTAGCCAAATGCCTCTTAGACATGAGAATGGCAAGACGTCATCTCACCTACTTTGGTCACGTCAATAGGGACCAGTCCCTGGTGAAGGATATCATGCTTGGTAAACCAGAGGGTCAGTGAAAAAAGGAAGACCCTCAAAGAGTTAGATTGACACCATGGCTGCAATGAATGTCTCAAGCATAGCAACGATTGTGAGGATGGCGCAGGACCAGACAGTGTTTGATTTTGTTGTGCATACGGTTGCTGTGAGTTGGAGCTGACTCAACAGCACCTAACAACAACAGAAACAACACATATTAAAAATATTTTTTTTCTTTACTCTTAGGTTTTTGAGGTACTTCATCTCCCTCTTACATCATTTTGTTGGTCATAATATGAGCTTGCACTATAATTATTATTTGTGGTGTTCATGGAATATTACCTTGTCTTTAATGTAAAATGTAGGTATGTGGAACATTTTTATTTCCTACAGGAAAAAAAAAGCTATGCTTTATATTTTTATTGCATTTCAATTAAGTGATTCCCAAACATGGTCCTGGAATAGAGTAAATTTGTACTGCCAAATATTTCAGCAAGTATTTAGGTTCAATGAAAAAATTACTTCTATAGGCTCACAGGAAACATAATAAAAATCAAATTTTAGGAATAAAAATAATCCACTGTGGATTATTCCATTTTGTTGACATCTACCTGTCTTGCTGAGTTCCCAAATGGAGTATAAAATTACTTGACATTATTTCATCAGGAAAACTCCAGGAATACGGAAACAGAATAAACAGGAAGGTGGCTGCCAGTGTTGACTGTGGAGCTCAAGATCCCTGCCTTGGACTCTGCATACAGTATAGGAGGGCTCACAACTAAGTCTGTTAGCCCAGTCAGAAAGTTGACGGAGTATCTTATGGTTAAGAAGGCCTGTATTCAGGTCCTGAGTATGGCATTTACTAGCTGTATAGCTGTGTGACCTTGAGCAAATAAACATTTTCAGTGTCAGTTTCCATGCTTATAAAGGGAATTATAAGCATAATATCCCAGGGTTGCTGTGAGGATTGGATGAGTTAATAAGGGGAGGGGGGGCACTTAGGGCATTGTTAGCATGTGGTAAGTGCTCAATAAATGCCATATATTTGTTTGTTTGATGTTTATTTGCTTAAACAGTTGCTTAATGCCAGGCTGGTTCATCAGTTATCCAGCTGGTGTGTTCATGAAACACTAGTGGGTAGGCATTCATATGGCCAAAACCAAGTGGTTGGACAAGATGAACTTTCTGTTTGAAGGTCCTATAAATGTTCCCCAACTATGGAGAGAAAGCTGCAGCATTTGAAAGGCATTGTGGCACCAACAAGGTTGAAATTTTTGCTTGTAACTTATTAGCTCTAGATCTGGAGCTAACTTCAGATTTCCTCATCTCCAAAATGAGGAATTTTTGAGAGATGCTGTGAAGTTTGATTGAGATAATGCATGTACAGAATCTTAAACACTGATAATATGATTATCTTTTGTTGAACCTTCTTGTTAACTTTTGTTGGCATTATGGTAAGAACCACACCTGCAATATTTCTTTAATGTTTTCAACCATCATACTATAATATCATTTTAAAGGAAAATGAAAGCTCAGAAAGGTTAAGTCTCATGTCCAAGGTCACACAGCTAATTGGTACCAAAACTAGGAACTGAACCTGTTCTGGCTGACTCCAAAGGCCAGTACTCATTACCACATCCCTATGCCACCTCCCATGGACTTTAACAAAACTGATCACAGTTCAATTCAGTACCTAAAAGTGGATTCACTGGGCATGTGACTAACTCTCTAAATTATATTCTATATGAAATTTCCTCATCCTGATGCCAGTATCAGTCTTTAGACCATCAGTGCCCAGGATGCACCAGGACTTTCTCACTCTGAGTGTCATCATAATATTAAATATAAAGGATATGTCACCCTCTTGTCTGGGTATGTGAAGTACCTCATCACTGTTTTACAACTAGACTACTCTAGCCAGCCTGGGGAGGAGCTGTCAGAGTCTCGATACTGCTTTCTAAATCAAGGTAGCACCAGTATGCATTCTTCCATGGTGGAGGCACTCAGGTCTGACTAAACCCATGGAAAATGGTATTTGCAGGAAACAGTGCAATCACTTGTTGGAGCCTAGAAATCAGCTAAGTTCCTTCTCCAAATCCTCCAGAATTTAGGAGAAATAAATTGTAGCATAGTGAAAAGGAGAGATCTTCCTTCTATAGTGGAAAAATGCTGCTTTCTATCACTGGCAAGGAATGGGAAGGTCTTATACTATATAAAAGATATTCCTGTGTGTCTAACGCTGCTTCTTCAATTTGGAGCCCAGCAGTGTCTCTTTTGATCAGAGGAATATGCCCCCCTTCCCTTCCTTGCTGGCAGGAAGGAGATGGAGTTATTTGGAGAAATATTGTAATGATATTTTCTTGATACATTATGCTGAAATTTCTTATTGAATCTTACAACTCCATAAAAGCTGAATTAAAGTGTGAGTGCTGCCTGCTAACTACCTGATTCATCTTCATGGACAAGCACAACATTTTTCCTGGTCATTTCAAAAGCCTGCTGGTTTGCCTTCAATCTAGTTTGGAAGCCGTGATTGTAAACAACCAGTTTACAGAATTGGGCCTTCATGGTTCTGGGTCCAGCCACACAGCCATAGGTCACTCAAACAGTTCACCAGCTGTCAAATGGAAGGATGTAGAAGGGTGGCCATTAATCCCCACAGGACTTCTTTTTCCATCAATTTTCAGTCCTGGCACTAAAGCCTTGGTTCAGTTCTATTATGCAGCAAATTGGCTCTACCAGACAAATCTCTGCACACATAGGCCCACTGGTTAAATACCACGAAGGCAGAAGTGCAAATTTCATTCAATTAAACAAATACTTGACAATTTCCTACTACCTCCGTTTTGCTACTTACTAGATGTATAAGCATTTGGGAAGGTTACTGACTTTACTAAGCCTCAGATTCCTCATCTATACATTGTGGTTAGCTGATTGACCCTCAACTCATGGTGACCTCATGCACAATGGAATACAATGCCACCCTGCCCTGTACCACCCCATCATTTGTTATACATCAGACCACTGTGATCTATAGGGTTTTCAGTGGCTCATTTTTGTAAATGCAAAGACCTTTATTCCGAGGCCTTCTTAATCTGGTAGCTGTACCGAAACCTATTCAGCATCACCACAACACAACAAGCCTCCACTGACAGTCGTGTGGTAGCTATGCATTACGTGCATTGGCTGGGAATCGAACCCAGGTCTCCCACATGGAAGATGAAAATTCTACCACTGCATTACCACTGTCTACTCATCTATAAAATGGAGATGATAATAAAGCTCCTCATGAGGTTCTTGGGTGGCTTAAATGAGATAATTAATGTACATGCATGATTGCTTACAAATGCTTAGAATAATGGCTTTCATGTGGTAAACACTAAATAAATGCTTGATAATTAAATCAATGCTTACCATAGTTCCTGGCATATAGAAAGTACTCAATAAATGCTCGACGTTATTGCTAATGTCATCATCATCATGTCAGGTGTTATGCTAGGCATAATGATGGTGAAATAAAATTAAAACATATAGTCCTTCCTCTCAGGGAGCTTACCTTTAATGGGGGAGAGAAATATGTACTATGCAGAAATAAATCCTAATGGTCACATACCTTTAAAATAGTACCAGAAACTCTGATAACCCCCTTCCAATTCTGTTACAACCGAAGACATTATTCATTAGCTATGATACATTGTCCTACAAATCTTTGGCTGAGGACTGGACTGTGATTGTGTGAAACAGAAAAGGACTACATGGACTTGAAGGTAAAGCAATAGAAATTTTTTTTAATATTAAGAAAAAAGGAGAAAAGATTGGAGAATAGTCAACAGAGACTCAGGAACCTGTGAGATAATATTAATGGATAATAGGCATACAAAGAAGAAGAGAATAAAATATGAGGCAGAAACACATTTCAAGAAATAATGGCAGATATATATCCAAATTTGATTTTAAAAATCAACCTACACATCTAAGAAGCTCATCAAACCCTAAGAAAGTTAAATAGTCTCTCTTTCTCTCTCTGAACAGCCACTACACGTCTGTCAGAAGAAGCTTGTTGTGTTGTTATGATGGAACCATTTTGGAATTATCTTCAGTAAGATTTTAGTTGAGTGAGATATTAATGATATTGTTTGACAATTTCCATATTCTGTGGGATCACCTTTCTTTGGAATGGGTACAATTATGGATCTCTTCCAGTCAGTTGGCCAGGTACCTGTCTTCCAAACCTCCTGGCATAGTCAAGTGAGTGCCTCCAGTGTGAGACCCATTTCTTGAAACATCTCAATGGGTATTACATCAGTTCCTGGAGCCTTGTTTTTCACCAATTCCTTCAGTGCAGCTTCAACTTCTTCCTTCAATACCATTGGTTCTTGAACATATGCCATGTCCTGAAATGGATGAACATTGACCAATTCTTTTGTGTACAATGACTCTGTGTGTTCCTTCATCATCTTTTGATGTTTCCTGCATCATTCAATATTTTGCCCATAGAATCTTTCAATATTGCAACTTGAGGCTCAAATATTTTCTTCAGTTCTTTCAGTTTGAGAAATGCAGAGCATGTTCCTCCCTTTTGGTTTTCTAATTCCAAGTTATTGTACATTTCATTATAATAATTGGTTTTGTCTTTTCTAGCTGCTCTTTGAAATTTTCTGCTCAGCTCTTTATCTTATAATTTCTTCCATTTGCTCTATCTCTCTCTCCATATACAGATATATATATAAACACACATATATACGTATATATATGTATGCATGTATGTATGTATATACCCACCATTTGTCTGTCAGTGTGTCATACTGTGATGGCTTGTGTGTTGCTGTGAGGCTGTAAGCTATGCTACTAGTATTTCAAACACTAGAAAAGTCACCCATGATGGACAAGTTTCAGCAGAATTTCCAGACTAAGATAGACTTGGAATAATGAAGGAGCCATCCACTTCTCAAAGAATTGGCCTGTGGAAACCTTATAAATAGCGATAAAACACAGTCTGATATAGTATTGCAAAACTTTATGAATAGCCCTGAAACTTTGTCCGATATAGTGCCAGAAGATAAGCCCCTCAGGTTGGAAGGCATTCAAAATATGAGTGGAGAAGTGCTGCCTCCTCACAGTAGAGTCAACCTTAATGATGTGGATGGAGTAAAGCTTTCAAGATCTCCATTTGCTGATATAGCATGACTCAAAATGGGAAGAAACAGCTGCAAACATCCATAATAATCAGAACATGGAATGTATGAAGTATGGATCTAGGAAAATTAGAAGTTGTCAAAAATGAAATGGAATGCATAAAGATTGATATCCTAGGCACCGAGGAGCTGAAATGCACTGGCTTGGGCCATTTTGAATCAGACAACATATGATCTATTACACTGGGAATGACAAATTGAACAGGAATAGTGTGGCATTTATCATCAAAAAGAATGTTTCAAGATCTATCCTGAAGTAAAATGCTGTCAGTGACAGGATAATATTGATACACCTATTTTTCAAATTTAAGCACCAACTAACAAAGCCAAAGACAAGGAAATTGAAGCTTTTACCAACTTCTGAAGTCTGAAACTGACCAAACATGCAATCAACATAGGTTCATTATTATTGGTGATTGGAATGCAAAAGTTGGAAACAAAGAGGAATTATCAGTAGTTGGAAAATATGGTCTTGGTGATAGAAATGATGTTGGAGATAGCATGATAGAATTTTGCAGGACCAATGACTGATTCATTGCAAATAAATTTTTTTAACAACATAAATGGCATCTAAGCACATGGATTTTGCCTGACGGATACACAGGAATCAGACTGACTAACTCTGTGGAAATAAGCAATGGAGAAGTTCAGTATCTTCAGCCAAAACAAGACCAGGAGCTAATTGTGGAACAGACCATCAACTGCTCATATGCAAGTGTAAATTAAAGCTGAAGACAATTAAAACAAGTTCACAAGAGCCAAAATGTGACCTTGATTATATCCTGCCTGAATTTAGAAACCATCTAGAGAATAGGTTTGACACATTGAACTCCAATAACTGAAAAACAGATGAATTGTGGTATGACATCAAGAACATCATCCATGAAGAAAGAAAAAGGTTGTTAAAAAGACAGGAATGTAAGAAAAAAACAAAATGGATGGAAGAAGAGACTCTGAAACTTGCCCTTGAATGGAGAGTAGCTAAAGCAAATGGAAGAAATGACAAGATAAAAGAGCTGAACAGAAGATTTCAAAGAGCACCTTGAGATGGCAAAGTCAATTATTATAATGAAATATTCAAAGACCTGGAGTTAGAAAAACAAAAGGGAAGAACACTCTTGGCATTTCTCAAGCTGAAATAACTGAAGAAAAAAATTCAAGCCTTGAGTTGCAATATTAAAGATTCTAGAGGCAAAATACTGAATGATGGAAGAAATACACAGAGTCACCGTACCAAAAAGAACTGGTCAATGTTCATCCATTTCAGTTGGCATATGATCAAGATGCCAACGGTACTGAAGGAAGAAGTCAAAGCTGCACTGAAGAAATTGGTGAAAAACAAGGCTCCAGGAATTGATAGGGTACTCATAGGGATGTTTCAACAAACAGGTGCTGTGGTGGAAGTTCTTACTTGTCTATGCCAAGAAATTTGGGAGACAGGTACCTGGCCAACTGACTGGAAAAGATCCATATTTGTACACATTCCAAAGAAAAGTGATTCCACAGAATATGGAAATTATCAAACAATATCATTAATATCACACAAAAGTAAAATCTTGCTGAAGATAATTCAAAAACAGTGTCTGCAACATATTGACAGGGAACTTCCAGAAATTCAGGCTGGATTCAGAAGAGGATGGGGAATGAAGGATATCATTGCTGGTTTCAAATGGATATTGGCTGAAAGCAAAGAATACCAGAAAGATGTTTACTTGTGTTTTATTGACTATGCAAAGGCATTCAACTGTGTAGAGCATAACAAATTATGGATAACATTGAGAAGAACGAGATTTCCAGAACACTTAATTGTGCTCATGAGGAACCTTTACATAGAACAGGAGGCTCTCATTCAAACAGAACAAGGGGATACTGCATGGTTTGAAATCAAGATGGGAGTGCATCAGGGTTGTATCCTTTTACCATAATTATTCAATCTGTATGCTGAGCAAATAATCTGAAAAGCTGGACTATATGAAGAAGGACATGGCATCAGGATTAGAAGAAGGCTCATTAACAACCTGCTATATCTAGATGACAGCCACTCCTCGGAAGGAAGTTTTGACTCGACGGCACATAACAACAACAATAACAACATATCTAGATGAAAGTGAAGATACTTGAAACACTTACTGATAAAGATGGAAGACCACAGTCTGCAGCATGGATTACACCTCAACAAAAATAAAATGAAAATCCTCACAACTGGACCAATAAGCAGCCTCATGATCAATAGGGAAAAGATTGATGTTGTCAAATATTTCATATTACTTGTTTCCACAATCAACACTAATGGAAGCAGCAGTCAAGAAATCAGATGACATATTGAACTCAGAAAATCTGCTGCAAAAGGCCTGTCTAAAGTGCTGAAGAGCAAAGATGTCTCTTTGAAGATTAAAGTGTTCCTAACCCAAGCCATAGTGTTTTCAATTCCCTCATATGCATGTAGGAGCTTGACAATGAATAAAGAAGACAGAAGAAGAGTTGATGCTTTTGAGTTGTGGTGTTGGTGAATAATACTGAAACTACCATGGACTTCCAGAAGAACTAACAAATCTGTCCAGGAAGAAGTGCAGCTACGATGCTCCTTGGAAGTGAAAAAGGCCAGTCTTTGTCTCATTATTTTGGTCATGTTGTCAGAAGGGACCATTCCCTTGAGAAGGATATCATGCTTGGTAAAGTGGAGGGTCAGCAAAAAAGGGGAAGGCCATCAATGAGGTGGATTGACACAGTGGCTGCCACAATATATATCACATGTAGGCACACAATAGTCAAAAGGCTGAAGACAAAATATAAAAGAGAAGTTTTCTTTTATATTTTGGTGAAAAACAAGGTTCCAGGAATTGACAGGGTACCCATAGAGAAGTTTCAACAAACAGGTGCTGTGCTGGAAATACTTATTTGTCTGTGCCAAGAAATTTGGGAGATAGGTACCTTGCCAACTGACTGGAAGAGATCCATATTTGTACACATTCCAAAGAAAAGTGATTCCACAGAATGTGGACAAAGGGGGAAATCAAGCATGCATAAAGAAAAACAACAAATTGAATGATCACTAACTTCTCATCCTTAAAAAAAAAAAAAAAATCCAAAAGTCAATGAACATCCTTAAAGTCCTAAGAGAAAAATAGAAATCAATCTATAATTCTATATCCAGCTAAAATAGCCTTCAAAAAAATAGGAGTAAAATAAGGATTTTTCAGGGAAGATCATAAAAACTAGATGGTGTCTAGCTACCAAACATTCTGATCAGGAACACAATAGACAAAGCCTGATAAAAATGGAGAAAAATGTGGAACAGAATTTCAAATTCTTAAAGAAACCAGACTTATTGGACCTATTGAGATTGAAGAAGTACTAGAGTCTATGGTCTTGAGTTGCACGTTAGGCCTTGAGTTGAAACTATCCCCTTAAATCAACTTTAAATTTTAAACTTTTGAGTAAAAGTTTACCATAAACAGTAAAGATTACTACCCTTGAGTACTGCATTAAAAAAAAAAAAAAATCTGTATAAGACCAAAGGATCAATATTTTAAAGCATATTTTAAAACATAGATGAGATGATTGGGAAGGAAGATTAAGTCAATGGAAGTGAAACAACTAGAACAGAAATAAAGAGAATGCTGACCCACTATGAAGAATATAACCAATGTCACTGATCATTACATCTAGAAATTGTGGAATGAGAACAGATTTTGCTGTTTATATTTTCACCAACAATAAATTAACTTAAAAAAAAAAAAACTTTTCATGGAAATAGAAGCTGAGATAATTCAGCACTAGCAGAACTGCAGTACAGGAAATGTTAAAAAAAAATAAGTGTTCTTTAGGCTAAAGGAAAATAATACTGAATGGAAATTTAGAAGTACAGGAGGGAAATAACACCTCAAACGGCAAATAAATGTGTAAAAAGCTATGATTGTTTTTATTCTCAAAATGTCCTTACAAGACAACTGATGGTTTAAGGCATTATAAGTCAGATTTATAATATATGTAGAAGTTAACAACATGACAATAGTAGCACAAAGAAGAAGGGTGTTGAGTAAATGGAAATTTTAATCCCCAGGTGGTTCAAATTAAGATCCCAGGTGACATAATGATTAAGTTCCTGGCTGCTAACCAAGAGATTATTGGGTCAAATCCGCCACTCCACCAAAGAAAAGACCTGGCTGTCTGGTCCCATAATGATTTCAACCTAGGAAGCCTATCAATTCTGTGCCATCCCATAGGGTATCTATGAGTCAGAATCAATTCAACATCACACAAAAATAATAAATTGTGAAAACAGTTAATGCATTCCATTCCTTGCCAAAAGATTAGAGCTTCAAGTCCACCCAGAGGTACCTTGAAAGAAAAGCTGGCACTCTACTACCAAAAAGTCAGCCATTAAAAACCCTATGGAGCCCAGTTCTACTCTCACACACATGGGGTCTCTATGAGTTGGAATGGACTCAATAGCAACTAGTTTTAAGCTTATTATATTTTATTTATGAAATGTGGACATCATCAAAATCCAAAGATTTTATGCTTAAAAGGACACTGTCAAGAAAATGAAAAGACAAGCCACAGAGTGGGAGAAAGTATTTGCAAATGATATTTCTGATAAGGGTCTAGTACCCAGGTTATAAAAAAAAATTTACAACTCAACAATAAAGAGACAAATAACCCAATTTAAACATGGGTATAGGATATTAACAAAAGTATTTCCAAAAAAAGATAAACAAATGGCCAATACACACGTGAAAAGATGCTCAACATCATTACTCATTAAAGAAACAAATCAAAAACACAATGAAGTGGAGTTGGAAGATGGCATTGTACCTGAAGCCCATAAAATTGTTCCCTCTAGCATCTTAATGTTTCAATAACTGGGTGCAGTAGTTTGAAGTAGGGATTCTGGGACAGTCAACAGCTCATTAAGTTGGAGAAGGCCAGATTTAGTGAAGATGGGGAAAAAAAAGTGAGAGGCAAAGTAAACAGTCGGGAGGAATAAAAATAAATGAACCTGCCCTGTGGCACACGGGCCAGTGGGATGGAGCAATGGAGAACTTTCTATTTAGCAAAGTAGAAACACTGGGAAACCAAATGCAGCTCCAGAGACTCAGACTGCCCACAGTGGAGGCTTTTGTCAGCAACCCTGGGAACTGTACTGAGTGGGGGGATGCCATTTCTGAGAAATATGGCAGAGATCCCTCTGACTTAGGTCACCATTGAGGTGGGAAGAGAAAGGGAATCATGCCACAGGTAGGCAGGTCCTGCAATGAGCTCATGACACAGGGCTAGTGTCCAGTTCTTCCAGGGTAGCTTTTTAACACAGAGGGATTTGGAGTATGGAGTTTTTCCAGCTGTCTGACCCAGGTGGAAAGTAGCGGCCT
>NW_006921699.1:9613771-9616096 GCF_000298275.1 Orycteropus afer afer | reverse complement strand
TCCCAAACAAAAATCTCATTAAACATGGAGGAAGAGGAGGTAATAGAATTATCCAAGAAGGAATTTAGAAGATATATGTTTATAGAACTCTACAAGAGATTAAGGACACCTCAAACAGAACTAAGGACAGTACCCTGGAAGAACTCAGAGAAGCCATTGAAGAACAAAATAGCAAGATTAATACACAATCAGAATTCACACAAAAACAGCAGTTAGAAATCCAGAAGATGAATACTAAAATTACAGAATTAAACAACGCAGTGGAAGCACAGAAGTATAGGCTAGAACTGGTTGAAGAACACATTTCCCAACTACAGGATAAATCCCTTGGCACCAGCCTGTATGAAGAAAAATCAGAACAAAGATTCAAGAGAAATGCAGAGAATCCAAGAGTTATATAGGATGACATGAAAGAAACAACATATACCTCACTGGAATTCCAGAACAAGAAGAGGAGGAAAAAATACTGAGAAAATTGTGGAAGACTTGCTAGCAGAAAATTTTCCCCATATCATGAAGGAAGAAAAGACATTTGTCCAAGAAGCCCAATGAACCCTATACAAGACAGATCCCAAGAGAAAGTCATCAAGACATATCATAATAAAACTCTCCAAAACCAAAACAAACAAAGAATCTTGTGAGCATCCCAGGAAAAAGAAATGTCACCTACAATGGACAAGCAGTTAGGCTAAGTTCTGATTACTCAGCAGAAACCATGCAGGCAAGAAGACAACAGGATGGCAAATATAAAACTCTGAAGGAAAAGAACTTCCAACCAAAAATTCTGTATTCAGCCAAATTGTCCATCAAATATAAGGGGGAAATTGAGACATTCTCAGACAAACAGAAATTAAGGGATTTTGTGAAAACCAGACCAACTCTACAGGAAATACATAAGGACATCCTTCCAATAGAGAACCCACAACAGAAAACAACAAATTAAAATCAGGACACAACCCTAAAACCAAATCAGAAATAGATGCTCAAAATAAGCCCATAAAATATTGTACACACACACACACACACACAAAAAAAAAATAATAAAAAAATTCAAGAGAGTCAATCTGCACCTTACACCAGCAACAGAAATAGAGGGAATACAAGTTCTAGGTACAAAACTTCCAAATGGAGAGGAAAACAGAACAAAGTCCTTATAGAACAGACTGTTCCAAAAATATAGAGACAAGAATTAACTCCCAGGCAACCACAGAGAAAATTAACAATCCCCCTAAGCAAACCCAGAAAGAAGGAAAACATATGGGCTTAGTAAGCACAAAACCAACAATAAAGAAGAAAAGATAGGAAATACTTGACTACAAAATGAACTCAGCACAGAAAAGTATTTGGACCTAGGAAATCTCCAGCAACATGACAAAAAACACAATAGAATGACAGCAATCAATTCATACCTATCACTAATTACACTTAATGTAACTGGACTAAATGCACCAGAAAGAGAGTGGCAGATTGAATAAGAAAAGACCCATTGATATGCTGCCTACAAGAGATCCATCTTACACACAAAGATAAAAACAAATTAAAAGTTAAGGGGTGGAAAAAAAAAAATATACCAAGCCAATGGTAACCAAAAAGAGCAGGAGTGGCAATATTAATTTCTGATAAAATAGACTTTAAGGTGAAAAATGGCATAAGGGACAAAAAAGGACACCATATGATGCTGAAAGTGTTAATTGAACAAGAAGATATTACTATAATAAATATCTATGCATCCAATTAAAGTGCTCCAAAATATGCGAAGTAAATATTAATTGAATTGAAAGGGAAATAGACAACTCTACAACAGTAAAGTTTAACACACCACTTTCAAGGAGGGAAAGATCAACTAGAAAAAAAGCTCAACAAAGAAACAGAGAAGAACTCAACAACACAATCAACCAACTTGACCTCATAGACATATACACAGCACTCCACCCAACAAAAGCTCAATTCACATTCTTCTTCAGTGCATATGGATCATTCTCCAGAATAGGTCATATGTTAGGACACAAAACAACCCTCAATAAATTAAAAAACATTGAAATACTACAGAGCATCTTCTCAGGCCACAATGCCATAAAATTAGAAATTAATGAGGAAATCAAGGAAAAAACATCACACATGTGGAAGTTGAACAATACACTGCTCAAAAACTACTGGGAAAAAGAAGAAATAAAGTGTGAAATAAAAAAAAAAATCCTAGAAACAAATGAGAATGAAGATACATCTTACCAAAACCTACAGGACCTAGTGAAAGCAGTACTCAGAGGTCAATTTATAGCAATAAATGCACACATCAGAAAAAGAGGAAAGAAACAAAATCAACAC
>NW_006921699.1:9566183-9593512 GCF_000298275.1 Orycteropus afer afer | reverse complement strand
GTCTGAGTGATGAAACGCCTCTAGCTCCAGTGGGCTGGGAGCAGGAGGCAGAGCTGGACCCCAAGGTTGAGGGGCTTTCACCCAGCCCCTAGATCCTGGCACTTTGAACTTGGACTTAGAGCCTCCAAACTGTAAAAGAATAAAGTCCTGTTTGTTAAAGCCATCTCATTTGTGTGTATATTTCTTGTCAGAGCAGCACTAGGTAACCAGAACAATGACTACAATTAAAAAAAGAAAGAAACATACTTAATGACCCAGCTATTCCACTATGAAGTATACACTAAAGAGATTTGAAAACATATATTCACACAAAAACTTCTACACAAATGTTCATAGCTGCATCACACATGATAGTTAAAAAGGAAACAACCTATTAGCTGATGAGAAACTAATCAAATGTATTACATCCACAAAATAAAATTTTATTCAGTCATAAAAAGAAATGAATGCTATATGCTACAACACTGATGAATCTTGAAAATATTATACTAAATGAAAGAAGTCAGTCAGGAAAGAAAGTATATTATATAAGTCTATTTATATGAAATGTCTTGAGTAGGCAAATGCATAGAGAAAGAAATTTGATAAGTAATTGGAAGGGATGGGGTATATTTGGAAACACAAAGTTTCTTTTTTAGAGTGGTGGAAATGTTTTGGAATTAGGTAGAGCTGATGGTTGCACAGCATTTTTAAGATAGTAATGAGTACTGAATTGTACACTTTAAAATGGCAAATTTTATGTTGTTTGGCTTTTATCTCCATAAAAGAAAAGTCATGAGATTCAATAAAAATTAGTAACAATAAAATATCTAGAAAATCTCAATTATTTGGAAATTAAAGAACACACTTCTGACCAATGCATGGATAAAGGAAAAAATCACAAGGAAAAATAGAAGATATTTTTAAATTAATGATAAAAAAAACAAAATACTTCACATCAAAATTTTTAGAATCTGTCTAAAATACTGCTAGAGGAAAATTTATAGCTTTAGATGCTTATATTGGAAAAGAAAAAGCTTTGAAAATGAATGATCTAAATATCCCTCTTAAGAAAATAGAAAGGAAGATCAAATTAAACATGAAGAAAGAAGGAAAGAAATTATACCTGTAAAAGCAGAAATTGATGGAATTAAAAAAGAGCAAACATTAGAGAAACTTAATAGATAAAATTAAAGTCAAAAGTTGACTCTTTGAAAAGATTAATTACATTGATAAATACCTAGGAAAGCTAACTAAAGAAAAAGAGAGCAGGGAAGAAAGAAAAAAAAAACCAGACATTTGAGAAGTGAAATAGGGATCATCACCACAGATCATAAACATAATAAAATGAAAACAAGATTATACTATTAGTTACTTTGTGCCAATAAAAACATTCATAATAACAAAAATAAACATTTATCAAGCTAAGATTAAAAGGAAACTTCTTCAATTAATAAAGAGGGTTTATGAAAAACTTACAGCTAACATTACATTTAATGTTGAAAGTTTAAATTCCTCCCCTTAAAACTGCAAAAAATAAAGGATGTCCGACTCATCTTTTCAAATCAGTGTTGTACTGCAGGACTTAGTCACTGACATAAGGCAGAAAATAAATAAAAGGAAGAATAATTTAGAAAAGAAGAGATAGAACTATCTATTTGCAAGTATAATGATGGTCTAGAGATAATAACCTAAGGAAATACACACATACACTACTAGAAAGCATAGGTGAATTTAGTAAATAAGTAAGATATAACAAATATTCAAAAGGAAATTAAGTTTCTATGTACTAGCACCAAATAATTGAAAATTGAAATTAAAAAATCAATACCAGTTTAAACTACAACATGTAAAAGGGCTTGGAAGTCATCACTATTGTCCTTATAACAAGGGGAAAAAAAAAAAAAAACTAAATAAAAGTCAGTGACTTTTCTTGAACTCACCAGAGAAATTAAGTTTCAGGGAAAACTACCACTTCAAAGTCTGGAGACTACAGTCTTAAGGGGCTCTAATTTTTCATGAGTTTTCTCTCCAGGAGCCCAGCAGGATCTTATGGTAAAGACTCAAAAAAGATCATCTCTAAGAACTGTGAAACAATTTAAAAAGATACAGTATATGCATAAGTGGAATATCAGAAGGAGAAGAAAGAGTAAAGCAGATAATATGTTTGAAGTAATAATGGTTTAAAATAGAGCTAGAATAATTAGATAACACATGGGGGGGGGGGAGGCAGGTGAACCTCAGTCCCTAACTCATGTCATATACTAAAATGAATGAGTCAAATGTCTAAATTTAAAATCTAAAACTATAAAATTTTTTATACTATAAAAATTTTACAAGAATACAAAGAACAAAATCTCCATGATCTTCAGGTATTCAGAAATTATTTTATACAGTTCACAAAGCATTAATAACAAAATGATCCAATAAAATATGGACAAGTGATTTTAAGAAGACTCTTTAAAAAGAAGATACACAAATGGACAATAAATACATGAAAAGATTTTCAACAACTGGAGGAAACTATAATGATGCCAGAATACATCCATTTGAATAACTACAATCAAAAACATTGATAATACCAAGCATTGTCAAAGGTATGGCACACCTGGAATTCTCATATATTGCTGGTAAAAATGTAAAATGGTACTATTTCTACAGGGAACAATTTGGCTACTTCTTAGAAAGTTAAACATGCATGTCCCACATGACTCATCAATTCTACTCCTACGTATTTTACCTAAGAGATATGAAAATATATTACCACAAAAAGACTTGCACGATAATATGCATATGAGCTTGATATGGTAATAGCTTCACACTGGAAAGAACCCAAATGTCCACCAACAGGTAAGTGAAGAAACAAGCTGCCATGTTTATACAATGGAATATGATTCATCAATGAAAAGGAACAAAGTAATGATAAATGCAACAACATAGATGAATCTCACAAACAGGACAAATGGAAAAAGACACACACACACAAAGTACATACTGTATGACTTCTTTTATAATTAGAATTCCATGTATGATTCTATTTAAATGTAAGAACTTGCAGGAATAACCTTTTATGATAGATATCAGATCATGTTTGACTAATGAGGGTGAGGAGTTGACTGTAAAGGGACCTGAGGGAACTTTCTGGGATAAAAATGTTATCTATATCTTAATTGAGATAGTGGTTACATTAGTATACATGTTAAACTTCATCCAACCCTTACATTATTATTATTATTATTTACTGTATGTGAATTATGCCAAAAAAGTTGATAAATATTTTTAAAATCCACTTGATGTTAGGAGACAGATGGTGATGGTACACTATCAGATGGAGGGAAATGGATAGGGACAGCAGTCTGTTATCATCTCCTATGTCCCATGTAAGGAGCTCTGGTGACATAGTGCCTAAGGCATTTGACTGCTAACCAGAAGGTTGGTGGTTCAAACCCACCAGCCACTCCATGGAAGGAAGACTGGGCAATCTACTTCCGTAGATTTATAGCCTCAGAAAACCAAAGGGAGTTTGTTATGAGTCCAAATTGACTCAACAGCAGTGAGTTTGTTTTTTTGGTTTATGTCCCATGTACTCTGCTAATGTCTGAGAG
Organism: Orycteropus afer afer; assembly: GCF_000298275.1. Lineage (NCBI taxonomy): Eukaryota > Metazoa > Chordata > Mammalia > Tubulidentata > Orycteropodidae > Orycteropus > Orycteropus afer. The sequence goes on along the minus strand of NW_006921699.1, from coordinate 9,589,928 downwards.
TTCCATAATAAGAAATCAAACACAGTTCCTGCCCTCATTGACATCACTTGGTATTCAAGTGAGCACATACTGTAATCAAATGCAATAAGGAAAATTTTCTGAAAGAAGTCTATGTGTTATGGGAACAGAGGAGAAGTAACTAACTCTGCCAATAAATGGGCTTCACAGAGGAGGTGACAGAGTTTTGAAGAAAAAAAATTCAGATATAAATCAGATATCCTACTTGAAGTGGTGGTAACTGGTGATGAGGAAGAAAATTATTGGCAGAACAAAGAAGCAGAAAATAACATAGTGTGTTCGGGGAACAGAAGAAAGTTCAAGATGAATGAAGGCTGAAGAAGGAACGGGAGGAAGTGAACAAGGATCATATGAGAAGGTGATTACAAAGCACTAAGCTCAGAAGAAGGAGCTCTGGTGGTGTAGTGCCTAAGGCATTTGACTGTTAACCAGGAGGCTGATGGTTCAAACCTACTCGGAAGGAAGGTTGGGGCAATCTTCTTCCATAGTGATACTGCCTTAGAAACCCAAAGAGGGGTCGCTATGAGTGGGATCCAACTCAACGGCAATACATAGGCTCAGAAGAACATGGTCAGGTTTTCATTTTGGAAAGCTCACTCTGGCACGACTGTAGAGCATGGATTAGATGAGGCACAAGGAGGGAAACTACTGGCAATGGGAGACAGGGACAGTAACCTAAGCAAGAGATAATAACCTGGAGTTGTGCATTGGCAAGGAGATGAATTGAGAAGGGACAGGGTTTAGCACCTGCTCAAAATATCTGAAGTAGGTCACAAATTCAAGACCATTATCTCTCTCAAAATGAAATTTGTCCTAAAATCTCAACCTCTTTTAGCTATTAAAAAACTAATGCAGTATATTCAGTTTTAGAGCCACTAAATAGCTCTCAAGCCTGGTGGTGATTAGAAAGGAAGGGATGCATGCTCTAAGCATTGACTCATTCAAATTCTCCTTTACTACCAACGTACCTGGCAGGAGTTTCAAAATCATGTCACCACCATATTACTAGCTACAGATTGCCTCTCTGCATGGCATGTTGGACGCTGAAACTCTTGTTTTTATCCATGCTGCTTGGTCTTTCTGCACACTGGGTTGAAGTTCCTGTGTACATTCTAGCTGTCCATGAATCTGGAATTTACACCTACTATTGTCATTTTTTTTTTCTATGTCCCTGAGACCAGGCTAATTCTCTTTATACTAATGAGATCTGGATTACAAAACCACACCACTCTATTTAGCATATTTAGTGTAACAAGCGTGTTAACTACTCAGAAAGAGAAACAGCAGACAGGGCAGTCACTCTTTAAATATTTAGTGGGGATGAAATTATTCCAAATCACCCCTCCACTGAGAGTCCTCATAATGAAGAAACATCCCAGCATTATTTTAGATGGGAAGTTTGATAATGACTCCTCCTTCAAGGTTCAAGTATTCATCCATCCAAGAAATTAGTATTGACCTTGCTGTTTTCCAAGCCCTGTACTGTGTTCTGTGAGACCACCAGAGGAGAGTAAAAGGCCACCATTGCTTTTAAGGGGCAATTGGGGTACCATTAGGAGATATTAGAAGGCAGTTGAACCAGAAAAACTAGATGGTGCCCAGCTACCATCAACAACCGTTCTTGTTCTTGTTCTTGTTGTTAGATGCCATCGAGTCATCTCTGACTCATAGCAACCCTATGCACAGCAGAACAAAATACCCCCTGGTCTCGCCAGCTCCATGATCCCTGCTATACTTGAGCACATCGCTGCAGCCACTGTGTCCATCCATCTAATTGAGGGCCTTAACCTCTTTCATTGACCCTCCCTCCACCTTACCAAGCATGACATCCTTCTCCAGGGAACAGTCCCTTCTTATAACATGACCAAAGTCGGTGAGACAAATCTTGCCATTCTCACTTCCAAGGAGGATTCCAGCTGGCTTACTCCAAGACATATTTGTTAGTTCTTTTGACAGTCCATGGTACTTTCAACATTCTTTGCCAGCACACAACTCAAAGCATCAATTCTTCTTAGGTCTTTATTCGTTGTCCAGCTCTCATGTGTATATGAGGTGATTGAAAATATCATGGGTTGTGTCAGGTGCATCTTATTTCTCAAGGAGACATCTTTGCTCAGCATGTGAAAGAGGTCTTTTGCAGCCAACTTGCCCTGTGCTAAACATCATCTGACGTTCAGACTGCTGCTTCCATTGGCATTGATTGTAGAAACAAGCAATGTGAAGTCTTTGACAGCTTCAATCTTTTCTCCATTTATCACGATGCTGTTTATAGGTCCAGTTGTGAGGATTTTTGTTTCCTTTATATTGAAATGTGTGGTGGTTATGTTTTTGTGTCAACTTCACTGGGCCTGGTTGAGTGGCTGGGCAGCTGGATGTAGTATTCCCCATAATGAGATTGGTAATCAACTCCATGGTGGAATCTACTGGGAGCAGCTGAGTTGCTGCCTTAGGGAATGTGGTCTGCTTCCTGTATTTAAGCAGAAGCCCTGGAAATGGTCTCTAGCCTTTGGCATGCTTGGACCCTGCCTGTAGCTGTGTCATTGCTCAGCAGCCTGCTATACTCTGCCAACCTTGGGACTTACAGTGGACTTAAGTTAACTGCCTGCCATGTGGATTGGTAACATTGGAACTGTGCCTTTTTACTTGTCAACCTTAGGGCTTCTCAGCCTCAGCAGCCAGCAGCTGTATGAGTGAAGAATTGCCTAGCTCCAGTGAGCTGGGAGCAGGAGGCAAAGCTGGACCCCAAGGTTGAGGGGTTTTCACCCAGCCTCTAGAGCCTGGCACTTTGAACTTGGACTTAAAGCCTTCAGATTTTAAGAATTAAGTCCTGTTTGTTAAGGTCATCCCATTTGTGGCATATTTCTCATCAGAGTGGCATTAGTTAACCAGAACAAGATGTAATCCATACTGCAGACTATATTCTTCAATCTTCATCAGTAAGTGCTTCAAGTCATGCTCACTTTCAGCAAGCAAAGTTGTGTCATCAGCTTATCACAGGTTGTTAATAATTCTTCCTCCAATCCTGATGTCATGCTGTTTTTCATACAGTCTAGCTTCTCTGATTATTTCCTCAGCATGTAAGATTGAATAAGTGTGGTGAAAGGATATAACCCTGACGCACTCCCTTCTTCATTTTAAGCCATGGAGTGTCCCCTTAGTCTGTTCAAATGACAGCCTCCTGCTCTATGTACAGGTTTCTCATGAGTACAATTAAGTATTCTGGAATTCCCTTTCTTCTCAATGTTATCCACTATTTGTTATGATCCACACAATCAAATGCTTTTGTACAGCATAAGTAAACATATTTCTGGTATTCTTTGCTTTCAGCCAAGATCCATCTGACATTAGTAATGATATACCTCTTTCCACATCCTCTTCTGAATCCAGCTTGCATATCTGGAAGTTTTCTGTCAATATACTGCTGCAACTCTTTTTGAATTATCTTCAGTAAGATTTTACTTGCATGTGATATTAATATTGTTTGATAATTTCCACTTTCTGTGTGATCACCTTTCTTTGGAATGGGTATAAATATGGATCTTTTCCAGTTGGCCACATAGCTGTCTTCCAAATATCTTGGCAGAACTGAGTGAGTGCCTCCAGTGGGGCATCTGTTTGTTGAAACATCTCAATGGGTATTCCATCAATTCCTGGAGCCTTGTTCTTTGCCAACTCCTTCAGTGCAGCTTTGACTTCTTCCTTCAATAACATTGGTTCTTGAACATATGCTACCTTCTGAAATGGATGAAGACTGACCAGTTTTTTTTGGTACAATGATTATGTGTATTCCTTCCATCTTCTTTTGATGCTTCCTGCATCATTAAATATTTTGCCTATAGAATCTTTCAATATTGCAATTCAAGGCTTAAATTTTTTCCTCAGTTCTTTCAGCTTGAGAAATGCCTAGCATGTTTTTCCCTTTTGGTTTCCTAACTCCAGGTTTTGCAGATTTCATTATACTAATTGGCTTTGTTTGCTCAAGCTGCTCTTTAAAATCTTCTGTTCAGCTGTTTTATGTTGCAATTTCTCCATTTGCTTTAGCTACTCTCCACTCAAGGGCAAGTTTCAGAGTCTCTTCTGACAGCCATTTTAGTCTTTTCTTCCTTTCCTGCCTTTTTAATGACCTTTTGCTTTCTCCATGGATGATGTTCTTGATGTCATCCCACAATTCTTCTTGTTTTTGGTCATTGGTGTTCAATGCATCAAATCTATTCTTTAGATGGTCTCTAAATCCAGGAGGAATATATTCAAGATCATATTTTGGCTCTTGTGGACTTGTTTTAATTGTCTTCAACTTCAAGTTGAACTCGTATATGAGCAGTTGATAGTCTATTCCACAATCAGCTCATGACCTTGTTTTGGCTGAAGATATTGAGCTTTTCCATTGCCTCTTGCCACAGATGTAGTCAGTCTGATTCCTGTGCATTCTGTCTGGTGAAGTCCACATGTGTAGCTGCTGTTTGTATTGTTGATAAAAGGTACTTGCAATGAATAAGTTGTTGGTCTTGCAAAATTCTATCATGTAATCTCCAGCATTATTTCTGCCACCAAGGCCAAATGTTCCAACTACCAGTGATTCTTCTTTGTTTCCAACTTTTGCATTCTAGTCATCAGTGATAATTAACACATCTTGATTGCATGTTTGGTCAGTTTCAGACTGTATAAGTTTATAAAAACCTTCAATTTCTTCATCTTTGGCTTCGGTGGTTGGTGCATAAATTTGAATAATAGTAGTACTAACTGGTCTTTTTTGTAGGTGTATGGATATTATCCTATTACTGACAGCATTGTACTTCAGGACAGACCTTGGAAACATCCTTTGTGATGATGAATGCCACACCATTCTTCTTCAAATTGTTTTTCCAGGCATAGTAGCTCATATGGTTGTCTGATTCAAAATGGCCAAAATTGGTCCATTTCAGCTCACCAATGCCTAGGATATCAATCTTATGCATTCCATTTCATTTTTGACAACTTTCAATTTTCCTAGATTCATGCTTCATACATTCCATGTTCTAATCTGTTATTCATAAGGTTTTCCCTGGCCAATTCTTTGAGAAGTGGATGGCCTCTTCCTTCTTCCTAGTCTATCTCAGTTTGTAAGCTGCATCACAACCTGTGCACCATGTGAAACCTCAATGGTGTTCAAAACACTACTGGCACAGCCTCAAGCCTCACTGCAACATGCAAGCCACCACAGTATAAGAAACTGACAGACAAGTTTGTCTCCCTTAGCTGTTCAAAACCTCTCCACTTCTTGCCTCTTTGGGGTGGGGCCTATGTCCTTCCCCTTACCTGAGATTCCTGCTGCTGCTCTGTCTGTGGTCCGCTGCCTTCTCATTAGGGCCACAATAGATGGACCCTGATAGAATAGGAGAAACATGCAGACTAGAACTCAGTTTCTTACAAGGTCTAGATTTACTAGAACAGTTAAAACTAGAGTACTCTGTGAGACTATTGCCCTGAGATACTCTTTAAACTTTGAACTGAAATTATCCCCTGAGGTCACCTTTTAAAGAAATACCAAATTGGCACAGAAAATAAAGAATATTACCTGTGAGTACAGTGATTCATCAAAAAAAAAAAAAAAAAATCTACATGGTACCAAAAGGTCAACAATTACTCTAAAGCAATGATAAGAAGATAAGGGGACGAGAAAACTGTAGTACTGGAAAAAGAATGTTCAGAACTCAAAGAGAATTTTGGCACATTGTGAAAAATGAGATTAATGTCACTGAAGAACTTGTGCAGAAATTGTCCAGTGGAAACCTAACTTGCTGTGTAAACTTTCAACAGAAACACTAAGAAATATTATACTAAAATAATTATAAATAAATAAAAAGAAGAAGAAGAAGGAGTTCACTTCCTGCCACCAGACCCCTCGGAAGATACAGCAGGTACTTCCCTACTTTTTGTGGACTGTGGATCTAGCTGTGACCTGTGAAGCATACATGGCAGAGAAGTGACAGATACTCTTGCACTCTGGGAGGGTGGACATGCTCAGCTCAGAGACTGATGCTCCAGTATGTTGGTTAAGGGAGCAAAGAGGCCTTTCAGCTCTTGAGGAACTACTGAGGAGGTGAATTCTGGACTTCTCATGTCCTGAACTTTGGGAGGACACCAAAAAGTATAACCTACTGAGTGTGCAATTCTCCCTCATCTGCAAATCTTCACCTGTGTGTGTGCTCTTCTTCCTCCTAGAAAGCCTTCTCACTCTCTTTTCTATTTATCTACCCAAACCCAATTCAAACAGCATCTTCTCTGTGAAGCCTTTCATGTTTACCTAAAGTGGAGTTAGATACTCCTTCCTCTGTGCTTTCACAATTCCTTTAGGTCATGGAGAGGTGGCATGGGAATTGAGCTTAAAGAATTCATGGGAAGGATTCTGAAAGTATTGTGCATACAAAATATGTTACAGTATGCACCCTTGAAGGGATGAATGCAGTTATTTACTCATTCATTCATTCAACATGTATTTTTTGAACTCTGATTGGTCAGACCTTGTGTTCACTGCTGAGAATTCATTTGGAACCCTGATGGTCGTGGTCCTGGCCAGCCCAGAATAATCTAGGAGTATGTGCTGGTCTGTCTCACATGAACACATGATCAGTTGCATTGGAAATGGTAGATTCTGTAATTTGGGAAAAGAGTTAGGATTTTATAGTGGATTAATGGCAAAACCCAAAAGGATTTGCACAAGCTGAGAGAACCACAATCTCTATCCTATTTTTATAGACAAATAAGACTTTTTCCTTTCAGTTCTTGCAATAGACTGTATATGAATCTTAGAAATTTTATGTCTTTAGAGCTAAGAGTGGGATGTATATTTCTGGAATTTTTTCTTCCATTTATTTTTCCACAAAAAGAAACAGTTGTTTCTGAAAGAAAAGAAATCTCCTGATCAGTTATGTTTCTGCTGGAAATAAAGATGAGTTTAATTTTCCTGACCAAGTTTAATGTCACAGTATTTATCACAGTGGGAGAAAGAAGATTGTTTGGATAACATTTATCTTTGAGAATTAGTCAGACAATCCGGAAAAGGGATTTTCAATATTCAAGTCATTTCCTAAAACTGTGGTCCCCAAAATTTTGAAAGTTTTGTAACCTCGGCTTGAGTTAGCTGTAGCTGTTTTCAGTCTCCTATTCAGCCAGTTGTATGGCTTATTAATCTTCAAATAAATGAATTAAATTATATTTCTTGGGAGGTATGTATGATGCGTCCTGAAATAATGACCCTGGAGCATCAGAGAATGGACAAAGGGTCAGAGGCTGTGGGTCCATGAGCTCAGAAGCCTGACTTTGCCAACATTGCTGAGGTGGAGGTAGGGGAGTGAGATCTCAGCAACCACTCCCAGTCACTAGGCCAGGCTCAGGCTGTAGAAGGGAGTGAAGAGGGAATGCACATTCTTTGTGTATCCAGCTAATACATTCTCTGTGGTTCTGGAAGTCTTTGGCCCCAAAGAGGAACAAGCAAGTGTTGTACCTAGTTCAGGAGACAGACAAGGACCTGGAGGATCTCTACTGTTCCAAAGATGATGAGAGAAATGTATACATCTTCCAGGTCCAGAGAGGAAGGAAAGGTGTGGTCAAAGGAACAAGAAAGAGGTGATGCTTGAACTAAGCCTTAAAGGACAAGTGGAAATGAGGCAGGTGAGCAGGAGTACAAGACATTCTAGAGATTTAAAAAAACATACACAAAAAGGTGGAGTGCAAACAGTTCACAACTGCAAAATGTAGGCTGCTCCACTTGGCTGGAATAGCAGAGGCATGAGACGTGCAGGGAAGAAAGAGTCCTGACAATTTTGTTGGTATCTGTTTAACACTTATCAAGACCCAACCAGCAACTAATCCTGGAATTTTTTTGTGTAAACCTGGCCAAATTACTTTACCTTTCTAAGTTTCAGTTTCCTCACCTGTAAAATGGAAATAATAACACTGCCTACCTCATAGAGTTGTGAACTCAATGATAATGAACACAATACACACAGTCCTGCCCTCACAGACTTTGTTGTTGTGTTGTTATTGTTGTTAGGTGATGTAGAGTAGTCTCTGACTCATAGCAACCTTATGCATAACAGAACAAAACACTGTGCAGTCCTGTGCCAACCTCACAATCCTTGCTATACCTGAGGTCAACATTGCAGCCACTGTAGCCATCCATCTTGTTAAGGGCCTCCCCCTCCCCTTTTTTTTTTTTTTTTGATCCTCCACTTTACCAAGCATGATATCCTTCTCCAGGTAATGGTACCTTCTGGTAACATGACCAAAGTAGGTGAGATGAAGTCTGGCCATTATCACTTCCAAGGAGCATCTGGCTGCACCTCTTCCAGGACAGATTTGTTAGTTTTTTCAGCAGTCCATGGTACTCTCAGTATTCTTTGCCAATACCACAACTCAAAAGCATCAACTCTTCTTCAGTCTTCCTTATTTGTTGTCCAGCTCTCACATGTAAAGAGGCAACCGAAAATACCATGGCTTGGGTTTGGAGCATCTTGGTCTTCAAGGAGACATCTTTGCTCTTCAGTATCTGAAAGAGATATTTTGAAGAAGATTTGCCCAATGCAATATGTCATCTGATATTTTGACTACTGCTTCCATTGATGTTGATTGTAGAATCAAGTAATACAAAGTCCTTGAGAACTTCAGTCTTTTCTCCATTTATCGTGATGCTGCTTATTGGTCCAGTTGTGACCAATTGGTTGCAGACTTTACATTCTATTAAACACATGCAAAGTGCTTGGCCTGATGACTAGTATAGTATAAGTCCTCAAAATATGATAACTTCTCTCATCTACTTTTTATCACCATTATCATTATTATTACTCTTGTTTCTATCAAGAGATAATTCTGAATTATTCTGACCAAGTTGAATGTCACAGAATTTAACATAGTGAGAAAAATAAGATTGTTTGGATAACATTGATCTTTGAGAACTACTCAGAAAATTCAGAAAAGGGATTTTCAACATGAATATTTTCCAAGGGCTGTGCATTTTATAGGGTCTCAAAAAAAACAACCTGTAAAAGCCAATCAGATTATTCTGGCTTTCCTAATTCATGCCTCAATGAGAAGGTATGGCCCTGTGACTATTTCCTTGATAATTGAAATGCACATTTATTTACCTTTTAATTGGTCCATGTAAAGGCATCCCAAGGGGAGGGACATGAAAAACATAAGGAGCAAAAGCATTTATATAAGGAAACTAGTCCCTATAAATTGACAAAGAGATGAAATGAATTTAAAAAGACTTCCTGTGTTCTGCTGTGTTTTAAGGAAAGTCTATCCATCCCAATGTCATAAATAAATTATTAGAAAATTATATCAAGCACTGTGTTTAAAGAATGAAAACTGATGGCCAAGGATGTTATTTCAACAGTGCCAAGACAGTTCCATATTAGGAAATGTATTAATATAATTCATCACATCAATATATAAAGGGATAAAAAGGAAATGACTTTTGACCATGCCAGAGGAGTTTCTGTTGAGTGGTTGAGATAGCAGTGGATCCAAGAGTGAATTAGATGAGGTCGTGGAGACAGCAGTTATAGGAGAGTCTTTGGAGGCTTGGTATAAAGGAGTGTATGATATAGAGAAAGGAGGTGGTACCTTGAGACAAGGGCTTAGGGACAGAGGAAGGTATGTGCATGTGTGTATATGTATTAAGGTGTTAAATATTAGAACACATTTGTAGCTTGCTGGAAATGAGTCAATATAGAGGGGAAATGTAAATAATAGGAAAGGGGAAGAAAGGAAATGTCTTAGGCTGGGTTCTCTAGAGAAACAAAACCAGTGAAGTTTAGAGAGAGAGACAGACAGAGACAGAGAGAAATTTACCTCAGGGAAATGGCTCACACAGTTGTAGTGGTTGGCAAGTCCCAAGTTTGTGGGTCAAATGGCAAGGTAGAGGATTATCCTGACTCATGAAGCTTCAGGGCTGACAAACCCAAGATCAGAGGGCAATATAGCAGGCTGCTGCCTTTAGTGGATGACAAAATCAAAGATCGACAGGTAAAATGGCAGATTCTTGGCTCTTGGCAGGCAGCACAGCAGGCCACTGTTTCAGCTCCAAGAACTGGAGATGATGATGACCTAAATGCAGGATTCAGATCCAGGAGAAAGCCAGAGAATGTTCCCAGGATATATATGTGTGTGTGTGTGTGTGTGTGTGTGTGTATTGATGTATATGTGGATATGTATGTATGTATGTATGTATGCATATGTATATGTGTATTATATACATATATAATACACACACATATACACATATATATACACACACAGACACACATTTATCAGAAGCACACCACATGCCTGAGGAAATTCCCTTTCCTCACTTCCAGTAGCTGCTCATAGAACATTTCATCATGGAGGTAATTGTGGTACATCAGATCTCATCATAGGTGATAACTATATCACAACTTCCTTAACCACTTAGAATCATGGTTCAGCCAAGTTGACACACAACCTTAACTGTCATAGGAGGTAAATTATTCATCTACCACTAAGTCACAACAGTGGTTAAGAATACTGACTCTGGAGCCAAACCGTGTAGCTTTGACTCCTGTCTACACCACTTACTAATTGTATAACCTTGGAACAACTTACCTAACCCCTCTGTATCTTATATCCTCACCTATAAAATAAAACTAATAGTGATACCTTCCTCATAGAGTTACTATAAGGATTAAATGGGTTAATATTGTACAGTGTTTTGAAAAATGTCTGGTTCTTAAGTTAAACAAAATAAATAAAAGCAGTATCTCCTTATAAGTATAGCTATCTTGATTCAGAATAGATACTTTTTTTCTTTCTGAATATGTAGAGAAGGATGGAAACAAGGAATCAAGAGTATTATGAACCACTCGAGGAAGTGTTGACATCAGGAAAAACCAATTGTGTCACCTGGAATCATCATTGGAAAGAGGGTTCCCAAGTATGTTGAAGATAAGTAAGCCAGAAATCCCAAAATTCCATTTTGCTGGATATAAAGCCCCAAGATCACCTTACCCATTATAACAAGATAAGGAAGAAGCATGAAGGAAGCAGGAAATATAGCAAACTAAACTGAGAGCTCCGAAGGAAGGTTGGGCAATCTACTTCTGTAGTGATACCGCCTCAGAAACCCAAGGAGGGGTCACTATGAGACAGGTCCAACTCGACATCATGTAACAACAACAACAACAAAGTGAGAGCTAGGAGTGAGGAGACAGAGCCCAGTTGGAGAACAGGGTTTAAAAGGGTCTTCTTATTTTGGTCTACAGACTTCAGCGTTATCCCCATCTATGACAATGAAAATATATTAATATATTACTTCCAAACCAAACTCACTGCCATCAAGTCGATTCTGACTCATAGCAACCCCCGTTGGGTTTCCTGGTGGTAAATCTTTACGGAAGTAGATTGCCTCTTCTTCCTACTGCAGAGTGGCTGATGGGTTTGAACCACCAACCTTCTGGTTAGCCGTCAAATGCCTTAGACATTAAGCCACCAGATCTCCTTAATATATTACTTACTATAATATATTACTTAATATATGTAAGTAGTTAAAAATAATGAGCACAAAAAGACAAATATCACATGACCTCATTTATATAAAGATGTAAGAATAGGGAAATATATAGAGACCAAAGTTTATTAGTGGCTACCAAGAGTGGAAGGGAGGGGAAAAGAGGAAGTTTGTGCTTGTGGAGCACTGAATTTGAGCTTACAGTTATGGAAAATTCTTATTGATTAAAGGTAATAATTGCACAGTCAATAAATGTGCTTGGTGTGACTATATTATACACCTATAAAAAGCTGCATTGGCAATGTTTTGTGATGTATATTTTTATCGAAAAAAAAAAGCAGCTGCTCAGCCTGCTTATATATGACCAAATACTCTATAGGATCTGGTTTCTATATTTGGATGTTTAGGGTCATGATTTCATACGACATCCCAGGTAATTGGTCTAATATCAATTTTAGTGCTTTTGCTCTACCTACTGGTTTATTGTGTAGTACTTGGGGTCTTAAAGGCTTGCAAGCAGCCATCCAAGGTACAACAATTCATTTCCATTCACCTGGAACAGCAGAGCACAAAAGAAAGACAGGAAAGGAGGAGGATATGGAATGTGTTGGTAATTGCCTCCATGAGCAATTGCCTCCTTTGCCATGAGACCAGAATTGGATGGTGGTCGAGCACCAGGAAGAAAACGAAGAAAAGAATTTTAAATTCTTATGGACTCTAGACTTTCTGGAGTCATTAACACTGTAAGAACCCTTGAAACTATTGACTTGAGATTATCTTTAACCCTGAAACCTAAAATATCCCCTGAAATCTTCTTTAAACCAAACAATTAGCTTAATTTCTACAGAACGTTTGCTTTGAGCATCTTGCTTTTTTGAGAGCTGTCTATATGGGATGAAACTGACAACAGCAACTCGAAAGTTCTGATAGAAAGCTACAGAGGCAGTGTGTTTATATTAATGGAGAAGAAACAACTGAGAAAGGAAGGTAAAAATGGTTGCACAACTTGAAGAATATAATCAACGTTGCTGAATTTTACAGTAGAAATTGGTGAATTGGAATATGTTTTGCTGAGTAACATTTTTAACAACAATAAAATATATAAGAAAGTTCAAGATGGTACTATGGGGGAACATTAAGTAAAGGGTACATAACATCTCTCTCTGTATTATCTCTTACAACTCTGTGTAAACCCTCAATTACCTCTATAGAAATTTTCATTAAAAATAATAACAAAGACAAATGCACTTGAAAGAAAAATATGTATCATCGATTGTCTTCAACACTGTGATTCCAGCCACCACTGCAAACAGGGACAGATGAGCATATATGTTTTATGCATAGAAATTAAAATTTTGATAAAAGGCACCTTTCCCTTCATACGTATGGTGATGCACCAGTGGAAAGGTCAGCAGTCACCAAGTACCTGTCAGACTATCCTTTGCTTTCATCCATGGTCTTTCCTCATTTTGTCATTCAGAACCTTGATATCAGTGTACCAAGAACTGACCTAGTGCCCAGAGTTGAACACCCAGGAGCCAAATTCACAACACTGATAAATAAACCCAGGATGTTGAGACAGTTTGGGAGCTAAAAGGCAACCTTGGGTTTAAAACCCTCTTCTGTGTCATACTAGCTGTGTGAGTTTATATAATTTTCTGGACCTGTTTCTCATCTATAATGATTAGATTATAATTGTACTACTTGATTTGGAAAATAAAATGTCATGGAGACTTCGAAATAAGCATAGTGGATTGAACAGTACATTGATCTCTACTTCCTCCCAAAACTCTGCTAAGTAACTGTTAAGGAATAAAAGCGAAAACCAACAGAGACCCAAAAGGAGAGAGACATCACAATATTTTTAGAAGTCAATTGGCCAGGTAGCTGTCTTCCAAATCTCTTGGCATAGACAACTGAGAGTTTCTAGCACTGCATCTGTTTGTTTAAACATCTCAGTAGATGTTCCGTCAATTTCTAGAGCCTTGTTTTTTGCCAATGCCTTCAGTGCAGCTTAGATTTCTTCCTTCAATATCATTGATTCTTGATCATATGCTCCCTCCTAAAATGATGGAACTCAGCAAGTAACAGACTAAACTGAACAGAAGAAGATGAAATATAAAAGGATATATCTAGTCTTCCTTGAAAAATAAAAGCGTAAAATAATTAGAAGGAATTTTAGCAATTCAAGGTTCTTTCTTTCATGTATGGAACTAAGGCCCAAAGAAGGATAGTAACTTGACCAAGGACGAATGGTAGTTAGTGGCAGAGCTGGGACTTGCCCCACTTCCTAACTCAAATCAAACCCTAATGCTTTGCGGCTGGAATTTCTTCATCATTGTCTTTTTTTTTTTTTGAGTCTGGGGTTCTAGGTACAGAAGGAGAAAATGAGGGTTACTGAGATGGGAATGGAGGTAGAAGTCTTGGAGACCAGGAAGAGCACTGAGTACCTTTTATAGCCATCTAGAATCTTGGCAGTCTAACTAACTGCTTGATTTTCCCCCAAAGCATCTGCAAGGGCAGAGAAGCACTGAAGAAGACAGTGCTATGAAGGAGGTTGCTCTTGATGTTGTAAAGCTAGTGGAGGTTCAGAATTAATTTGCTATTTCTCTGATCCCAGGTGACAGCGCTGCTGGAAGCCTGAATGAAGTTCAGCAAATTAATCTTGCATATTTTATGGGTTCTGAATGCTGTATACAGAGCATTCCGGATGTTGATTACTGTCTCTGCCAGTGTAGGGGGGATTTGTTTTATGATGATTTCAATTACAGATAACTGTTATACCCGGAATCACACATCAGCTACTTGTAAACCAGAATGTGATATGAACACAGGCTGTCAAGGGCCGAGGGCTGCCCGGAACATGCTTTTAATTTAAAGCTGATGAGAAAGTAGCTCTGTTCCTAGAGAAAGTAGTCCTATTCCTCCCATGTTTTGTGTGCTTTCCCATTGTCCACGCTTTGGATTCAGAATCCAGCAATGGAGTATGGCAGCATTACTCTTTTTTATTCTTTTCTACTTTTCTACTGGAAATAATCAGCATTTTAATTGGTATGCAAACTTGGGCAGAGGGAAATGACCCAGCAATCCTGACACTCTTGAGATGAATTCCCTGCATAAAATAGGTTTCTGGGTTCCCCAAATGATCCTCAAAACAGAAAAACAAACCCATTGCCATTTAATAAATTCCAAGTCTTAGTGCACACTACAGAGAAGGGTAGAACTGCCTGATAGGGTTGCCAGCATTGTAAATTATTACAGAAGGAGAGTGCCACATCTTTCTTCCACCAAGTGATTGATAAGTTTAAACTGTCAACCCTTTGGTTAGCAGACAAGTGCTTAACCATTGTGCCAGGAGAGCTCCTTTGAGTGACCCAGGAGGATGCAAGGTATGCTTATCAGTGCTTAAATGCAGTGCCTGGAAACACCAGGGGATGCTGCAGAGAGATAACCATCAAGCTTTGTCATTCATGAGCCCAGGAAAGCCAGTATTCCTTCACTTAAGCCATTATTGAATAGCCAAGGCCATAAATCTGAACAATTTGAAAGAGCTCAGGGCTTGGAAAAGGGGTTGCCCTATGATGAAAATCTAGGGTACCACACCTGAGACCCTATCCTCACCAGCCTATAACTACAAAACAAAGTTGCCATCTTTTTTATACTAAAATTACTAAAGCATAATCACCACTTCTATGAGTCCCTCCATTAGTGGCGCAAACATTTAAAACATTTGGCTGCTAACTGAAAAAGTGCTTTGGAAAAAAGCCCTGGTGATCTGCTTCTGAAAAATCAGCCATCGAAAACCTATGGAGGACAGTTCTACTCTGACACACATGGGGTCGCCATGAGTCAGAATCAGATACGTCAGATACCAACTGGGAATTGGAAGCAGTCGCCCCAGTCATATCCCTGAGCTCTTTCTCTTGGGCCTTCTTCTCTGGCCAGATGCAGCTGTCTCTGCCTCCTGATCTCTGCAGGTGATCATCACATCATCCTGACTGTGGGGAGGGAGCATGTACTTTCCTATCCTCCACAGCACAGCTAAGGATAGGTTAGGATGTTAACAAGATTTCACACTCAAAGAAGCCTAACTTCCTAAATATAGCCTAACTATAATGAAGACCAAACCTTTTGCTGTCAAGTTGATTCTGACTCATGGTGACACTGTAGGAAAGAGTAGAACTGCCCCATTGGGTTTCCAAGACTGCCATCTGAGTAGTTCAAGACAATTTCAACATTTTCAGACAAACATTGCGATTTATCTTCAGGATAGAACCTCATGAATTTTTGATGGGGCCCTTGAAGCCATGCAGATGTAGAGCAATTAATAATCCCATCATTGTTCTTGGGGAAGAGCTAACTCTACTACAGAAAACAAAATAGAAGCATTTCAGGCTGAGACTTTACATGTTCTCCTCTGGGTCAGCAGGCAGTTTGTGTCCTCTCAGAGTTAGAGACCTGTTTTATTTTGATTTGCTTTTATACCTGCCGATGACTGTTCTTGGAAAACACGTGTGTTTTCTTTCTCTGGCATCTGATTAAAGGAAAGGGAGCCAGAACCAGACCAGCACAGGAAGACCTCTGCCTCAAAATCTCTCTGGTGAGAAACATTATGAAGGAGACCTGAATCAGCTTTAGAACAGGGAAGATTGGACCAGAGTATTGTTTTTAAATACACAGAATAGTTAGGCTAAGGATCCCTGGTGGTGCAGTGGTTAAGCACTTGGCTACTAACCAACAGGTTTATGGTATGAAACCACAAACTGCTCCATCAGAGCAAGATGTGGCAGTCTGCTTCCATAGAGATGGCAGAATTTCTAGCTTCTAAAAAAAAATTAGTATCTGACAGACTTCCTGGAGCTCTGGAAGCACAGTGCCTAAGGCATCTGACTGCTAACCAGAAGGTTGGTGGTTAAAACCCACCAACCACTCCACGGAAACAAGACTCGGCAATCTACTTCTGTAAAGATTTACCACCTCGGAAACCCAGTGGAGGTCACTATGAGTTGGAATCAACTCAATGGCAGTGGGTTTGTTTTTTTGGTTTTGACAGACTCCCTGCTATATTCAGATGCACCCTCACTGCTGTTCACATGAAGATACCAACATGGAAGTTTCTAGGCATGTTAATCCTTAAAGGGTTGCTTAAATGCAGCTTCTATGTTGGGGGGAAAAAAGAAATCTAGGTCATAAGACTGCAGGGACACAGCATAACCAGTTAGTAAAATGTAGCTTTTGGTAAATTGAAGGCTTTAGGGAAAAATAGTATAATAAGCATGATGGCCCTATTTGGCACATCACTTCTTTGAAAGTGCTTCAGTTTTTACTCCCCCAAGCAAAGAAGTAGACTGGTGGAGCTAAATTAGCAAGAGATAAGTACCTAATATTCTACATTTACGTGAGCAGCCAAAGAAAGGCTGAGACCAGGATTCAACTGTGCTGCAGATGGTAGGAAGCCATTCAGTTAAGGGCACAGGAAAACTGTAGCTCACCATATAGCCTGAACAACCCTCTGATTTGGGCCATATCAACAATTATCCTCTGAGCTCCACTTATATTTCCTCCAGGGACTATTATGGCCCCTAGGACACAGGTAGTCTCTGAGGGTTCTACTTCTTTATCTAGGCCCTGCTAACATTTATAAGTGCATTCTGCCCTCTGAGAGGTACTTACAGGAAAAAAAAAAAAACTTCACTGCCATCAAGTAAATTCTGACTCATAGCTACCCTTCCTTGGGTTTCCAAGGTGGTATCTCTACTGAAGTAGATTGCCCAGTTTTCCTTCCCAGGAGTGGCTGGTGGGTTTGAACTGCCAGCCTTCTGGTTAGCAGTCAAACACCTTAGGCACTATGCCACCAGAGCTCCAAGAGGTACTTGGGGGTCTTAAATCCCCAAAAAACAGAAACACATTGCCATTAAGCTGATTTAAAATGACACCCCAAACAAGTTGCCATCAAGTCAACTCCAACTCATAGCAATTCAATGTGTGTCAGAATGGAATTTTGGTCCATATGATTTTCAATGATTTTTTTTTTTTTTTTAAGTAGTCAACCAGGCTTTCCTTCTGAGTCACATCTGGCTGGACTCAAATGTCCAGCATTTTGGTTGGAGTCAAGCACATTAACCATCTGTACCACCCAAGGACTCCCCAAAATGACACAAGGGTTATGCAATTGATGAAACTGCATCCCACATCTCTATGTTATATTCTCTCAAAGGGGTCTGCAATGATGCTCCTGGGTGATCTCCTTTAAGCTGATGTCTAGCTTTCTGTTGACACAGAAATTTGTCATACATCAAATGGAGGCCCCAGCCAAGGGAGAAAACTTCTTACTGGTGACAGACCACACTGCTCTCTGATGCCTGGGTCAAGTTTGCTCTTCTTAGTTCCTTCTTCATTTAGGATAAGTCCTCTCCAGAAAGCCCCTTAGCCCCTCACAAAGAAAGAATTTTGGCTGGCTCACCTCCTAATCTAACTAACAGGCTGAGACAAGTCTAGTGTCCATTTAACATTAAGCTCCCCACCTCACAGATGTCTTACGTATGAGACACCAGTATAGAAGGTGGAAGTGCTGTGTTTATCTTTTACTTACCTCTAAATTCATCCATGCTCCCTGGATTGCCACTGTCAGCTTTGGTGTTCATTTCTATCCCACAGCTTCACATAGCTGGCTGAATGGACTGTCCTTTAATAGACAAGTCCAGAACAGTACACTCAGGACAGTGTGGAAGAGGAATGGCTGCCTACATGTGGGACTACTTTTCTCAGGATCCTGCAGAGGTGAGGTAGGAACAGGCCCTACTTCTCTTCCTCTTTTCTACTGATTCCCTGTGGGCCACCCCTTACACTGGTAGCTGCATCAGGAAGAGATAAATTAGATATTAAAAAATTCCAGAAACCTAAACTTATTGCTGATGAGTCAATTTTGACTCTTAGCTCTGGTGGCATAGTGCCTTAGGCACTTGACCTCTACCAGAAGGCTGGCAGTTCAAACCCACCAGCCACTCCTCGGAAGGAAGGTTGGGCAATCTACTTCCATAGTGGTACTGCCTTGGAAACCCAAGGAGGGGTCACTATGAGTCAGGTCTGACTCTATGGCACATAACAACAACAACAACAGTGAACCTATAGGACAGAGTAGAACTGCCCCATAGGGTTTCCAAAGCTGTAATGTTTACAGAAACAAACTGTCATATCTTTCTCCCATAGAGCAGCTAGTGGGTTCAAACTGCCAAGCTTTTGGTTAGCAACCAAGCATTTAACCACTGCACCACCAGGGGTCCTTACATGAGATTCTACAAGTAATAAGTTCAGCACAGAGCTTACACATAATAACCTTTGACCCAAATATGTCTATGCTCCAACACAGCCACTCATTCAGATATTTCTTGCATTTCTTAAGACCCTACAGCTTACCATATCACACACACACACACACACACACAGTTCCAGTTTCAAGGAACTTAGAATATTCAAAATACCACAGACAAAGCCTTACAAGCACACATAAAGATAAACATCAGAAAGTCATTTTCAAGAGAAGCAACCTCTAATGCAGTTAGAATGTTCTTAACACCAGAAGTGGCCATTGTCCTGGACACATGTTCCCAGGCCCAGCTTCACCCATTTCATGGGTGAACTTACCTTTGCCCTTTTGTTAAGGGAGTCTGGGTTGACAAGGAAGTGAGCTGATGGAGTGTAATCTTCTAATAAAGAAAGTACATATGAAAACATATGTTGGGTTTCTAAGTCAACAATCTCTATCGTGAGCATTAAATGATAATTTCCTATTTTTCCTCAAATGTTCCATGGGGAATCTGCCACCAGGAGTGATGAAGGGTGGGGATAAAAATCAGATCTGAGGCAAATCAAACATTCTCTTGACAACATTTGCCTTTCTTCCCAATGTCATTAAATTTATTGATGGCATAATTGTAAGGTTTGGCTTTGAGCCAGTAGCCTTTTGAATGGAAAGGGCATAAAATTTTAATTGCCCCATCTCTAGGCATGGGGTTATGTGCCCCATACTCCTGGGCCACATAAATCATCATAGTCTCTAGTCCTTCCTGACTCCCAGTAAGAAGAAGCATAGAAGCTGAACTTCCCCAGGTACCTCAAGCTCTCCACAATTAACATTTAAAATATGGGCTCTGAAAACTTCATTCTATGAGAATGAAACTAAGGGTCCCTCCATTTCAGAGAGGGAAAAGTGGAGCAGTGACCAGGACCACTAAGCCAACAATTCCACAGGGGTAAATACATTAGTCACTGCTAAACCTCTAGTCCATTGCACAGCATCTGGCACAGAGCAGAAGCACAATAAATATTCATGGATCTTCCTCCTCCTACATCCAGTGACACATAAGGAGAAACATAGATACACACAGAAGCTCACCCAGACACTCAACAACACACACATATAACAGATACACACAAATAGACACAGACACACACATACATACACACCCACATGCAACATACACATACAACTTTACCATAATAGCAAGGTTTAGGACTAGAATTGTCAATACTTCTTTCATCCCTTTGATACTTCACTTTGCTAGTGAAAATTAGGGATTTATCCCAGTGGGGCTCCATTTTGTTTCATTAATTTCTCAGTCGCATTAGAAGAGCCATTAGTTCCCTTGTATCAATCACTTTGTTTCAAAGTTGGGAAAACTGAAGCTCAGATGAGGAAGAGAATTGCTGAAGTGAATTAGTGATGGTCAGGAATGAATCTCATTCTTGGCTTCCTAAGCTAAATGGTCCCAAATTCCTGTGGGTGATGATGTCCAAAGGGACTGTGATGTGTTCAGGGTCACCCCCCTCTTGTCAGGCACAGGGCTAGGACCTTGACACACATTATGTCTAATCTTAACATCAGTACTATAAGGTACTTAATATCATATGCATCTTTGAGCTGAAGAAACAAAGGTTCAAGGAGACAAATTATTATATGGAACCTCATGAAAATGACAATATTCACTCATTTTTGTCTTAAAAAAAAAAATGGCAAACTAATAATTTGTCCCAGGTCTCAGAGTGGATAAGTGACCATGCCAAGTTGTGTCATTCACTTCCGTTCCAGCCTCCCTGAATATACAGCCCAGGCCCCTTGGTGCCTCTGACCTTTGTGCCAACCTGTGAATCAGGCCTGCACTCTCTGTCCTCTCACCATATCTGATCTTTCCTGCATTCTTTCACGATTTCAAGTAACATAGGAACCTCTACCCTCCACTCTTCACACTGAATCTCCATCTCAGGTGTTCTCTGTCTTTTCTCATTTCAACTTTGCTTTGTAACTTTTTCTCTCTCATTGGATCTATGACCATTCCTTTGACTTTTCTTTTATCCACAAGGATTCCTGGTGCCTGGATGGAGACCTCTTTATTAACACTGCTCAAAGAGCTCCTCTCCTCTCCTTCCTTGTCTGTCCTTTCCCTTGTATGGAGCCTCCTAAGTATTTACTCTTTATATTTTTGCAATTTTTTTAAAGCATCGGTACTATATTGACTTCAGAAATATGTTTCCAAACTCTTTGATGCTCTTATTTTCAAGATGTGAAGCTTATCTCCCCTCATCCTGAGGGTGGGCTAGTCAAAGTGACTCACTTCTAACAAATAAAATATGGCAGAAATGATCATATGTCACTTCCAAGATTAGGTTATAAAAAGACTGCAGTTTCCAACTGGAATACATATACATATGTGTGTGTGTGTGTGTGTGTGTGTGTATGTATATATATATTTGTTGTTGTTATGTGCCATTGAGCTGGACCCAACTCACAGCAACCCCTCCTTGGATTTCCGAGGCGGTATCACTATGGAAGTAGATTGCCCAAACCTTCCTTCCAAGGAGTGGCTGGTGGGTTTGAACCACCAGCCTTCTCGTTAGCGGTCAAGTAACTTAGGCACTATGCTACCAGAACTTTTATATATATATATATATATATATATATATATATATACACACACACACACACACACACACACACAGTCCTATGGAAGGGCCGACATAGTTAGAACTATATTCCTGTGAATATCCACATGAAAGAGCTTAGAAGAAGAAGCTCTAGCCCCAGTCAAGTCCCAGAGACTGTAGCCCTGGACAACAGTTTTACTGCAACTTCATGAGAGACCTGGAGTCAGAATCTCACAGCCAAGTTGCTTCTGGATTCCTGATTCACAAAAATTGTGTAATAATAAATGTGTACTGCTTTAAGCTGCTAATTTTGGGGTGATTAATAAATGAAAAAAGAAAGAGGCTGGCTCCATATTGACCCTAACATACTGCAGAGGGCTTCTTTATGCATTTGCCCTAATTCTTCTCCACGCTGGCTGCTTGATTGAAAGCAGATATATACTAGCTCTCATCCCAGTGACCTTTGCCAGGTGTCTATTGCTTCCAAAACCTAAGCTAAAGAGAGTGCTTTAATTAACTTTGTTTTTGTTCCATTTAGCTAAAAAAATTTTTAAAAAGTAAACAAACTAATGAAAATTAAAAAAACAGCAACAACACCTCCAAAGATAAGATGTACCTGTCTAATGTGGGTATAAGATTCTGCAAAATGATTGAAATAACTACAACACAGCTCAGTGAAACATCCCAAGGCTGTATTCTGGGTCTCTGATTTTGAGCTGCAAGATGAGAATTTTTCAAGTCCACTGAAAAGTGTGCTGACATTAAAAACATGTTAGAATGGTGACAGAGACAAAAGACTTCAATGGCCTAAAACTGGGTCCAGTTATAGAGTGTGCACCTTGCCCTGTGTGGGCAAATTATTTGGAACATTTATGCAGAGATAAAATCCCACAAAGTAGGGTGCCCTCAGGTACCATGAATTCTATTGAATAGAACTTGATTTAATGTAAGTGGACTTAGAAACCTTGTTGGGAATTCAAAGGCTTTTACCACATGAGTGGTACTGTGATAAGACAGTGTGTGCTCTCTTTACACCACTTAGGGAGATACACATGGTATTTTCTCTCCCATTCCCATGGTTTCTCTTGTCCCATCCCTGTCTCACATTCCCCCATCTGGGGGGTAAACTACTCTGGCTTTCCAGAAGAGTTAGGACAACTTTCATTAATTTTGTCAGTTCTATTTCCACAGAACCCAAGGCATCACTTTTTCTTGTTTGTTGCATGTTTACCAAGTCTTTAAATTGACTTGGAACAAAATCATTTCTAATTTTTGGGAAATTGGAAACAAAATCAAATTACACTTTCCAGCTATGTAGAAAATAGCTCATTGCTTTTGTGAATTATGACTCCTCATTTTTTCTCAATTTTTTTTCCCAGCTCTGCCTGCCTCTGAGTGAGTTGTATGCATCTGTAGAAATCCAGGACTCTGGATGGTAGTTGATGTTAAAGATCTGCCCATTCTTGGAATCCCAAGGTCTAAACCTCTTCCCATAAGAGGAGCACACTGAGAACATTGCTTGGTCCCAAAGTTAAGTATCTGCAGTTTGGCAGAACCAAGGTCCATGACCACCAAATTGGATAGTTGTCCTCTAAAGGAGGACATCATCTAAGGTAAGACATGCCTAAAAGAGCCCAGAGGAATTGTATAAAAGCAAACCTTAATTAGACTGTTGGATTTGCTTTTGGAATTACAGATACGGGAATTTCAAAGTACAGCATGTATGGGCTCCCTCTACACACTAGTGCCACTGACTAAATGAATTTCTGAAGCAGTCAACTAGAAATGTAATCTGCATTTTAAGAAAGCAAAATCAGCTTTCATCACTCCCATTTGGTGATCTAGTGTCTCCACACATGGCACTGCAGGAAAGGTAGTAGAACAATTTGAGATCAAAACCCAAAAACATGTAGGTGGATGAAAGAAAAAGCAACTGGTCCATATCAGGAACACCCTTTATTTTCCTACCAATAAACTCTGGGATCTTGCTGTGGGACTTCAGTTTTAGAGAACTAACCTCCTTATGCCTTGGTTTTACCATCTGTGAAATGGTGTCATTAATAGACTTTTCTTCATAGGGTTATTGTGAAGATTAAGTAAGATCATATTTTAGAACTGCTGCTTGTTGTTGTTGTTAGGTGCTGTGGAGTCGTTTCCGACTCATAGCGACCCCATGCACAGTAGAACGAAACACTGCCCAATCCCGTGCCAGCTCCACGATCCCTGCTATACTTGAGCCCATCATCACAGCCACTCTGTCAATCCATCACCTTGAAGGCCTCCCCCTCTTTAGTCAACCC
>NW_006921699.1:9562685-9563393 GCF_000298275.1 Orycteropus afer afer | reverse complement strand
GTTTACTCAGATAATGCAGTTCTTTCCCAGTCCTATTTTGAGAGCCTTCTAACCTAACCAGACTATTCATAAAGTTGCATGGTAATGTATCAAACCGTGTTTCTTTGCTATTCATAAGGTTTTCCCTGGCCAATTATTTGAGAAGTGGACGGCCTCTTCCTTCTTCCTAGTCTGTCTTAGTCTGTAAGCTGGGATGATACCTTGCACCATGTGTATCCCACTGGGTTAGAAACACCAGTGGCTCAGCCTCAAAACTCACATCAACATGTCACCATGGTAGGACAAACTGACAGACATGTTTGCTGTTGCTAGCACTCAGTAAATGTTAGCTACTGTTGTTCATGTTACTTTTCTAGCACTCAATAAATGTTAGCTACTGTTGTTCATGTTACTTTTATTATCATACCATTCTATCTCTCTAGGCAAATCCACTTAGAATAGCCCCCCCCCCATAATCACAATGTTACTTGATGACTGTGCTGCAATAAATCACTTTTATATGGCCTTTCTTGCCATGATCTGCCATCATGCAAATAAGGTGCTTGTGGCCCACCAAGGGGATTGGATATCTTGATAATAACGCAAATAAAGTACATGGCACCCTTGTGGGGGTGAGATCATGCAAATAAGGTATATGGAACCCTAACGAGGGGATTGGTCAGTTTTGCCATCTTGCTAAGCCATCATGCTAAGCCTGAAATGAGCTAT
>NW_006921699.1:9560378-9561990 GCF_000298275.1 Orycteropus afer afer | reverse complement strand
AGGGTCATGGGAGGGAACACAGAGATAAAGCCAGAGGAGGGGGTGGACAAGGACAGAGTGAGGAAGCAGAGGCAGGGATCCAGGTAAGGCTGTGGACCTAGACCATGGCCCTCCCAAGAGGCAGGAAATCTGGGGAATGCAGAGAAAAAGCCAAGGGAAGGGCCAGAACAGAGCAAGGAAGCAGAGGCAGGGATCCAGGTAAGGCCAGGGACTCAGGCTTCCCCCCTCCCAAGAGGCATGAAAGAGGCAGGGATCTATGTAAGAGGAGGGAGGGGAGGGTGGAGAGGTTTTGAACAGCTAAGGGAGACAAACTTGTCTGTCAGTTTGTCCTACTGTGGTGGTATGTTGCTGTGTGAATGGAGGAAGTGCCACCAGTGTCTCAAACTCAGTAGGGTTGTACATGGTGCACAGGTTTCAACAACTTACAGACTGAGACAGACTAAGAAGAAGGAGGAGGCCATAATTTCTCAAAGAATTGGCCAGGGAAACCCTTATGAATAGCAGAGAAACACTGTCTGATATATTACTGTGCAACTTTATGAATAGCCTGGAAACACTGTCTGATACAGTGCAGGATGATAAGCTACTTAGGTTGGAAGGCTCTCAAAATACGACCAGGAAAGAGCTGCATCATCACAGTAGAACCAGCCTTAATGATATGGATAAGGTAAAACTTTGGAGACCTCCATTTGCTGATGTGGCACAACTCAAATTGAGGAGAAACAGCTGTCAACATCCATTAATAATCAGAACATGGAATGTAAAAAGCATGAATCTTGGAAAATTGGAAGTTGTTAAAAATGAAATGGAATGCATAAAGATTGATATTCTATACATTAGTGAGCTGAAATGGACTGGTTTTGGCCATTTTGAATCAGACCACTATGTGGTCTACTATGCCAGCAATGACAATTTGAAGAGGAATGGCATGGCATTCATCATCACAAAGGATTTTCAAGATCTGTCCTGAAGTACAATGCTGTCAGTGATAGGATACGCATATGCCTACAAGGAAGACCAGTTAATACTACTAATATTCAAATTTACACACCAACTACCAAAGCCAAAGGTGAGGAAATTGAAGACTTTTATCAGCTTATGCAGTCTGAAATTGACTAAACATGCAATCAGGATGTTAATTATCACTGAGGAGTGGAATGCAAAAGTTGGAAAGAAAGAATAATCACTGGGAGTTGGAAAATTTGGCCTTGGTGACAGAAATGATGCTGGAAATCACATTATAGAATTTTGCAAGACCAATGACTTATTCATTGCAAATACCTTTTTACAACAACACAAACTTGGCTATACATGTGGACTTAGCCATATGGAATACACAGGAATCAGACTTACTACATCTGTGGTAAGAGGCAATGGAAAAGCTCAATATCTTGAGCCAAACCAGGCCAGAAGCTGACTGTGGAACAGACCATCCACTGCTCATATGCAAGTCTAACTTGAAGTTAAAGGAAATTAAAACAAGTCCACAGAAGCCAAAATATGATCTAGACTATATCCCTCCTGAACTTAGAGATCATCTAAAGAATAGATTTGATGCATTGAACACCAATGACCAAAACCAGAAGAATTGTGGGATGACATCAAGAACATC
>NW_006921699.1:9557657-9558783 GCF_000298275.1 Orycteropus afer afer | reverse complement strand
ACCATGGACTGCTAAAAGAATTAACCAATCTGTCCTGGAGGAAGTGCACCTAGGATGCTCCTTGGAAGAGAGAATGGCCAGACTTCATCACCTACTTTGGTCATGCTGTCAGAAGGGACCATTCCCTGAAGAAGGATGTCATGCTTAGTATGGTAGAGGGTTGACAAAAGAGGGGAAGGCCCTCTTCAAGTTGGAGTGACACAGTGGTTGCAACGATGGGCTCCAGTATAGTAAGGATCATGGAGCTGGTGTGGGACCAGGCGGTGTTTCGTTCTGCTGTGCATAGGTTCACTATGAGTCAGACATGACTCGATGGCACCTAACAACAACATAACATGGGAGGATTTATGGAATCCTAACAATTCTGGGGAGCTCTAGTAGCATAGTGCCTAGGGCACTTGACTGCTAACCAGAAGGCTGGCAGTTCAAACCCACCAGACACTCTTCAGAAGGAAGGTTGGGCAATCTATTTTCACAGTGATACCACCTTGGAAGTCCAAGGAGGGGTTGCTATGAGTTGGGGCCAACTCGATGGCACATGACAACAATGACAAAAACAATGATTCTGGTATCAGAATTGGTAAAAAGATTGGAGGGTGGAGGCATATTTGACCTCCACCTCATAGGAATCAGCCTGATGCTGTTGATTCTCTTCCCTTATGAAGTTAGACAAGGTGACACACCACACTGTCATCTTTACAGTGAGCATGGCGTCTGCACATTTGATGAAGCCAATATTTAGTGACATCAGTCAAGGCAGCCTGATGTCCTCATCATCAGGAAGGTTTTATCACGGGACAAGCATATCACAAGTCTATTGTTTAAGGCTTCCTCTACTCTGGTCAGAAAAGCATTGCATATGCACTCTTCTGTAGCTCTCCTCTGTTTTTCTTTTTATTATTATTATTATTTATAAGTAGAATAAATTTTAGATGCCTTTTCAGGATTAATAGCCATTTTTTCCCTCTTCCAGATCCCTTACTATATCTCTGTTATGGCCAGCATGCCTTAATCATAAACAGTACTTCTCAGCAGACCCTCTTAATTCTTGGTGGTCACTATAAAACCAAACCAAACTAAACTCACTGCTAGCAAGTTGATTCCAACTCATAGCAACCCCCATTGG
>NW_006921699.1:9541816-9553302 GCF_000298275.1 Orycteropus afer afer | reverse complement strand
GACGGCACTTAACAACAACAACAACAAGCCAGTTAAAAATCTTGAGGAAGCCTGGAGGAGCAAAAAGGGGGTCATGATGTGAATTAAATATGAAGAACTATAGGGAGTCATGCTCCCACAACCCTAGAGCCTGAATTTTCCCAATCCATGCCTCTGGGGCCCAGAAGCCACCACAGCTGCTGCAGGAGGTTGCAGACCTCTGCTGCTTCCTCTGCAGGAGCTGCAGCCACCTGCTGATGCCAGGGCTAAACAACGAAGTCCATTTCTCTATGCCTCCACCTCATTTCTCAAGCATTCTCTCAGTGGAAGACCCTAAATAAGATCTTTTATGAAAAGAATGTCTGGAAAATGCAGTTTACAGACTTTCAGCCCCTGTGGTACAGAGGACAAGAGGACGTTATATATAATTCAAGGGGCTCATGAACTTGAATGAGAAAAAATAATTACATCACCATTTTCACTAACCTCCTAATGAAACTTAGCATATCTTTCATTTATAAGTAACTGTCCACAGAGAATTAACAGATTTTCTTCTCAGTACCAATCATAGATTTTCATATCATATTGCAGTTGACATAGCTCAAGAACTCATTCTTGTTGCCAAAATGATCATGATTATTAGATTCATCACTAGATCTCATAATTTATTATCATTGTTTTGTTGTTAGGCACCATCAAGTCAACCCTGATTCATAGCAACCCTATGTATAACAGAAAGAAGCATTACCCGGTCCTGCACCATCTTCACAATCCTTGCTTGAGCCCATCATTTTGACAACTTTCAATTTTACTTCGTTTCCATGTTCCAATTATTAATGAATGTTTGCAGCCATTTTTTTCTCATTTTGAGTCATGACCATGAGCAAGTGAAGGTCCCAAAAGCTTTACTCCATCCACCTCATTAAGGCTGATTCTAGTTTGAGGAGGTAGCTCTTCCCCAGTCATATTTTGAATACCTTCCAACCTGAGGGGCTCATCTACTGAACTATATCAGACAAGTTTCACTACCATTCATAAAAGTTTCCAGTAATATTTCAGATAGTGTTTCATTGCTATTCATGAGGTTCTCAGTGACTGATTTTTTTCAGAAGTGGACATCACCATCCTTCTTCCCAGTCTGTCTTAGTCTAGAAGCTCTGCTGAAACCTGTCTACCATGGGTGACCCTGCTTGTGTTTGAAATACCAGTGGCATAGTCTCCAGCCTCGCTGCAACACGTAAACTACCACAGTATGACAAACTGACAGATGAGTGGTGGCAATGTATTATTAAAGAAAATATATATATATATAAAAATCAGCTTACCATCAAGGTGATTCTGACTCACGGTACGGTGACCTCATGTGTGTCAGAATAGAACTATGTTCATAGGGTTTTAATGACTGATTTTTCAGAAGTATGTTGCCAATCCTTTCTTCCAAGGCACTCTGGGTGAATTCAAACTACCACCTTTTTGATTAGCACCATCTAGGGACTCCAATTAGGAGCTCTGGTAGCATAGTGGCTAAGGCATTTGACTGCTAACCAGAAGGCTGGAGGTTCAAACCCATCAGCCACTCCTCGGAAGGAAGATGGGGCAATCTACTTCTGTAGTGATACTGCTTCGGAAACCCAAGGAGGGGTCACTTTGAGTCAGGTCCGACTTGACGGCACATAACAACAACAACAACAACAAGGGACTCCAATTAATGTCATTATCTAGGGACTCCAATTTGCACCATCTAGGGACTCCAATTAATGTCAAATACATCTTCATAGCCAATACTATTGCTTCCCTGAGAAACATTTCATATTTTATTGTAGGCATTTTAAAACCTTATTCTAAAAGAGGTCCGTAGGCTTCACCAGCTTGATCAAAGTTCTGTGGCACAGAAATATTAATTACCATTGACACGGAAGAATAGAGCTGATTTTGAGATCCAACACACAGAATCCAAGATCTGAACCTCTTTTTCAAACTCCAGAATCTATTCTTTAGTAATTATATTCTACTGGGCTTTGAGAAATTCTTTTAGGCCTTTTGGATTCTGTCCTATTTATCTACTACTGCTACAACAGCTGTAACAGAAATACCACAAGTGGATGGATGGCTTTAACCAACTGAATTTTATTCTCTCAGAGTTCAGACTAGAAGTTCAAATTCAGGGTGCCAGCTCCAAGGGAAAGTCCTTGTCAGCAATCTTCCTCTGAGTCTAAGAGATTCTCAGCACAGGGACCATGGGTTCAAAGGACATGCTCCACTCCAGACTCTTCTTTCTTGGATGTAAGAGTTTCAGCTGATCTCTCTGTTCTTTAATCTCTTTTAAAATTTCAAAAGACATTGAGTCAAGGTAAAACTTAATCTTATAGATTGTATCCTACCTCATTAGCATAACTGCCACCAATCCTGCCTCATTCACATCATAAAGTATTAACACATAGAATAATTACATCAGATTACAATATCGAGGTGCCAAAGGGGCAGGGAGGCTGCATCTTCTGACCCCCTCTAAACCCCCAAAAGAGGAAGACAGAATCACCATCAGTAGTCCAAGGCCTATTCTTGCCAAGCCAGACATGCTGCCTCCCTCCAGTCCTTTCACCAACCCTGACACCAACCACTCCTCCCGCAGCATCCAACACCTCTCTGCTAGGTTTGGTAACTCACTTCAGTGATCACACAGAACTCACAGATTGTAGGGTTTATTAGGGAAGCAACAGGCTACAATTCAAGTTCAGAAATGCACTCAGTCTCTTGCAGCCAGCTGTCTCATTTAGCAGCCAGCAGTCTCTCTCTCAGCAGAGTGTGTCTCTCTTAGCAGCACGTGTCTCTGACATCTCTCTTCCAGCAAATGCATGTCTCTCAGAAGCGTCTTTCTCAGCCAGCAGTCAGAGAGACTCCTTCTGCCTCTAGGAGGGCTCTTTTTGTGTCTGGCAGACTGGCCATACTAACCAATCCCAAAATCAGAATTCTATATAATCTGAGAGAGAGAGAGAGAACTTCTCAGAAGATTGCTTCATGCCACTCTCAACAGAAATACCCCAGGTGGATAACTTTAACAATCAGGAGGTACTCAGTTGCTCAAGGCAAATTCCACCATGGATTTTACAAAGACTTACAGCCAGAAAAGCTACACTATGTAACTTACTACACCACAGGCCACCTCCTACCTTTTCTAGCCATTATCCTTTTTATACTTCAAAAATTAATATCCCTTTCACCATCAGGTTAAGAATAACCACACCCATGAAAGCGTGTAAGCCAGCCACTTCATGTCTTTCCTAATCTTCTCATCCCTATCAAACCAGTACTGTGAGAAGACAAGCAGTTACTTTCTCACTAAAGAATCTTCTGTTCTGCTTGGAAATTTGGGGCATCTGCATCCATAGACAAGCAAAGTCCAGCCCAGTGCAAGCCATCAAATTGCAGCACCTTAACACCAGCTCAGTGTCTAACATCTTTCTCTTCATTTGGTTGGGTTCTGGTCAGCTCAGCCCTAGCCATCCCAGCTAGGTCATGGGTACCAGCTGCCAAGTTTGGGAGTCACACTCTTCCCTTCACTTTAGATCAGCCAGCACCTTCTCTCACATCTTCAGTTCTCAGAGATTATTTCAATGCCCATAGGCTCACAACTCCTTGCACTTCAGACCAGCCAGCCCTTCCTCTCATCCCCAGCCTCTGTGGCCTAGATCAAAGAGTACAGTACCAAACTCAGCCCATTTCTTCATTGTTGCTCTTCCCCCATTTCCACTCAACTGGACCCAGGTGGTCACAGGAGAGTAGCATATAAGCCTACTACTTGCTGGCTGACTTTAACTTCCAGTCCTGGAAGGGGTTTCTCTCATGGACCATGACTTTCCTACCTTGATGCACCCAAAGCCTATCTGCTTGCTCGAAATTCAAAAAAGCCAAACAGTCCCCCCCCCCCTTCAGATCATTTCTTCAAATGCAAATCTTCTATTCCCTCAGTAGTTCTGGGTGGGGCTCAGGTTTTCTCCCTAAACCTCCTGTACTCTACACACAGGGATTGAAACAAAAGCCCATGCTTCTTCTGGGCAAATCCTACTTCCCCTTTTAACATATCCAATCAACTACTGGCTGAAGGCAGATTTATATGCTTTCTGTTATCCACATCCCATAATCATTTCTAATGTACAAGCAGGTAAGAAAACATTCAATACCCATAGTACATTCAGATAAAGACATAATCCAAAACACATACTCCTTTTTAAGACATTCCAGGTTCATCTCTTCACCTTGATTACCTTCCCATTCTATTTATATGGCCTTGGGCCTTTGGCTGGGTGTAACTAAAAGCCCTAGCCTCTGGGTCAATTATCCCCTTTAACAGGTAATACCAACCAAAGTAACCATCTAAGAATCCAAAGTTTCACTTCCCAGGCCCCTTCCTTCTTTGTTTTATGAAGTCCCATGCTTCTATGAGTCTGGAGCCACTGCAACAAATCTCACCACTTCTGACACCAACTGCCAAAGGGGCAGGGAAGCCACATCTTGTGACCTCCTCTAACCCCACAAGAGGAAGACAGAATCACCATCAGTAACCCAAGACCTATTCTTGCCAGGCCAGACATGCTGCCTCCCTCCAGCCCTCTCACCAACCACTCCTTCTGCACCACCCACTACCTCTCTGCTGGGTTCAATAATTCACTGCAGTGGCCACACAGAACTTACAGAGTATGGGGTTTTTTAGGGAAGCAACAGGCTACAATTCAAGTTTAGAAATGTGCTCAGTCTCTTGCAGCCAGCCATCTCACTTAGCATCCAGCAGTCTTTCTCTCAGCAGCGCGTGTCCCTCACACCTCTCTCTCAGCACATGTGTGTCTCTCCAGAGTGCATTTCTCTCAGCAGCACATCTTTCTCAGCCAGCAGTCAAAGAGACTCTTTCTGCCTCTAGGAGGGCTCCTTTTGAGCCTGGCAGACTGGCCAAACTAACCAATCCCAACATCAGAATTCTATACACCTGAGAGAGAAACAACTTCCCAGAAGATTGCGTCATGCCACTCTCAACAGAAATACCCCAGGTGGATAACTTTAACAATCAGGTATACTCAGTTGCTCAGGGCAAATTCCACCATGGAGTTTACAAAGATTTATGGCAAGAAAAGTCAGACTATGTAATTTACTACACCACAGGAATGCAATTATATAATACTGAGTGTATTAGGCTGGGTTCTCTAGAGAAGCAAAACCAGTAAATCTTATATATACATATAGAAAAGGAGAAATTTATCTTAGGAATATGTCTCACACACTTATAGAAGCTAGCAAGTCCCAAGTTCTTGGATCAAACATCAAACTGGAGGCTTTTCCCAACTCAATCAGCTGTAGGGGCTGAAACACTCAAGTTTGCATGTAGTTTCCTGACTCTGACAAATGACGAATCCAAGATCTCCAGGCCAAATGGTGGATTGTTCACTCATGGACAGTTTTAGGCAGCACAACAGGATCCTGACCCACAAAAGAGTGTCTCTTAACCCAGGATGTCCATAAATATACTGGAAGTAGGCCACACCCCTAGGGAAACTCCCTTTCAATGGATTGGCTGCTCAAAACATATACATCTGATCCCATCATGGGAATAGCCCACATCACAATTGCTTAAACCACACAGAATTGTGGTCCAACCAAGTTGACACACAGCTCCAACTATCACACTGAGAATCATAGCTTAGCCAAGTTATCATACATTTTGGGAGAAAAAATTAAATCCATATGAGATGCCATCAAAAACCTGAATGATCCAGCCTGCTTAGCATTGATGCAGCCTTGGGAATCCTCAGTGAACACCCACAGAGTAGAGTTTCATCTAAAAACTCAATCCCTTTGGCGGAAAGGGTATCATCTTTGAAGAATTTAATTCCACTTTTCTTATGCAGTGCCTTTTCATTTGCAAGGTGCCTATCCCAGTGACCTCCTTATAGTGTCTCAAAACTAGTTTGCTGATTCCTTGTTTCATCAGTCAGAGTAACTATATGCATAAATATGAAATGTTGGGTGTGTTTAGAGGAAGAAATAAAGGTGCTATTCTAAGCCTTTATCCATAAAATATTGAACTCAAATGCATGTGCATAGTATTTTCTTTCCTGACAGGATTTCCATCTATAAGTATGGCTAAAAAGATGGAGGATATTCGTTTGTCCTCATACGTCCAAGAAATGAACAGAATTATTTAATAGATAAAGAAATCAAGAGAACTTTTGTGTGGTGGTCAAGAGCCTTGGCTGCAGGATCAACTGGAGTTGGATTTGAATCCTGACTTGTCATATACTTCTTCTGTGAGCATGAATTTGAACCTGGTTAGAGAGTCACTTAACCTCTCTAACCCTTGAGTTCATTGTCTATAAAACAGGAAGAATTTACTTCTTAAGATATTTTCTTTTTAAATGATAAATGAAATAAAGCATGTGCAATGATTAGCACACACAATGCATATTGTTAGCACAGAGACAAGATTAATCAAAGGCATAGGATGTTTTGACTGCACAGCCAGCTCTAAGACTCACCAGGCCTTCTGGGTCATTCTGCATTGTTGTTTTCTGCACAAAGACTGTCTATGTGTTGCTTTCTTTCCCCCAAGGACTTTGCTGGGCAGCTGATAACCACACCATGACTAGTGAACTGTCTGGTCCCTTTCTACTGGTGCCTAGAAAAAGAAGGATGTAAAAACAGCATGTTTATGTAACTAGCAGAAGCACCATAAGCAAAGCTTCTTCCATCACCACAGAATGAAAGAATAATAATAGTGGACCATTTGAAGACATATGTCAAGGGAACTTTTAATCTTGTACCTGCTAGCAATCTGACTTCTGGACTCTAAGCTCCCTCTGAAAAATTTGCTGTTCTCTTCTTGCATATCCATCATCCATTTGTAATGTCTGTTCAGTCAAGGTTTCTGTTCAAATCATAATTATCTTTGGCAAACTCATTTCTAGGTTATTCAGAAAACTTCTCTGAGAAATGGCATGTTACAAAGGTATCCTGTCATTCATACAGGGCTTGCTAGACCCCCTACTTGGCTGAACTGATTCAGAGAAGAACAACTCAGACAGTCCAGGTCTCCAGGGTTCTTATAATACATTTAAACAGCCATGACAAGATAAACCTGAGATTCTAAGGGAACACATGGCTGGAGGCCTGATCTTAACAGAAAAATGTAGTCAGGGAAAGCTTCCTGGAAGAAATCTCTTCAGCTGAAGAGGATTTAGCAGGTAAAGAGGAAGCAAAGGAAAGATCATATTCTCAGGTTCAAAATTGAGAGAGAGAAAAAAAAGTGGATTTAAGGAACCACCACTACCAACAACAACAAATTAACAATGATAAGAGCATAAACCAAAAATCAAACCAAACCCACCACCATTGAGTCAGATCCGACTCATAGCAACGCCTCCTTGGGTCGCCAAGGCAGTATCACTACAGAAGTAGATTGCCTAACCTTCCTTCCTAGGAGTGTCTGGTGGGTTTGAACCGCCAGCCTTCTGGTTAACAGTCAAGTGCCTTAGGCACTATGCTACCAGAGCTTTCCTTCCCTAGCATTTATTAAATGTCACCTATCAAATTTCTTGGCCTGCTTGGCACATGAGACCTTCATTTACCTGGTGTTCCTCTGGGGTCCATGAATACTATGCTCTCACTGAACTGAGTTCCTGTTGTTTCCTGCATCCATGACTTTATCCTTGTACTTCCTTCTGCCTAGAGTAACCTCCCATCCAATTCTTCAAACCCCACCTGGGTCATTCCTACCCATCCTTCAAGGCCAGTTCAGTGGCCTATCCTCCATGAAGGCTTCATCCATCTTTTTGTAAACCCCCATAAGCATTAATATGAACCTTTCCTGAAGCAATTAACATTATCTGTCTTATGTGGTATTTATTAATATCTTGGTTTTCTATCCCCTGGCAAATGGTTAGCTTTTATTTGCAAGTCCATGTTCTTTGGATCGAGGACCATATTGTGATCCTCCCCAAGATCATGCACAGATAAGATGGTCAATATGAATGGATGCCCCAATGGGAATTTAAACCCTGTGAGTTTATGGAACTGGTGGACATTTGATAAAAACTTGTACCTGAGATTAAGAAAATTATTTGTTCTTTCCTTAACATACTGATACCAAAAAGATGTTGTTTTATACTTCATTAATATGAAGACAAGTTTTTCTTTTCAAAACAGAAGTCCCATGCTTGTGGACTCAGGCTTATAGCTATAAAGAAATGATGAGCACCCAACAGCAGTTGTAGTTGGTGTGAAACATAGCAAAGGCCTTAAAAAATACCCGAAGACCCAGGCCGGGTAACTGGAATAGCCTCACATTTATCACACAAGGAGAATGAGCCAGATAGAAAAAAAAGACAGCATTGACACTGATGGTGCAACCAGTAGACTGCCTGATGAATTGTTTGGCCAGAGGTGGGACTGAGTTTCCACTGAGGTATCCAATTAGCCTCTCTCAACCTCTTGATAGCCAAGGACAAGGAAGTAAGTCAGGATTAGAATTTTGTTCATGTCAATTCATACTTGGGTGACTATTGCAATTTATCTAAGATTCAAGGTTTCCTGGAACATGGGACTTTAAGTACAAAATCCAGGAAAGTCCTGGACAACTTGGGCCACCCTAGTTTAGCCCACTGTAAATGCATCAGCTCTGAGCTGGGCCCCAGGCTAGGCACCAAGAACACCAAGATGAATGAGGCACAGTTCCTGACCTCAAGAACTTCACAATCTAATAGAAAAGATAAAAAATGTAATCAAAATAAATCCTGGGATCTGCAGGTAGCCCTGTCTTGATTAAATAATAAATTCAAAGATGTAAGTCCAATAACTACATGAAAATAGATAATGTGATAATTGGACAACATGATGAAAATAGTTGGTGTCAATGAATTGTATAGATAAAGAATGTTGAAATGGCAAAGAAATGTTGAATTAGTAGTCAAGCACTTCATTGTTATGTCACCAGAGATCCTTTCACAACAACTCCAAACATTAATAACTCCATCCTCATGTGTGTGTATGTGTGTGTGTGTGTGTGTGTCTATATTTACAATATAAAAAAGTGATTAAAATGCAATTCTAATATCTATTGGTGTCTCTCAAATAATATGAAAGGAGATTCTGCTCATAACACACATTCTTCTTCTTTTTATTTTTTCCCTCAAAGAAAAGTCTCCCTTTTCTCTCATCAAATCTCCAAATCTGTCTTCTGTCCTGCAGTGTGTCTGATCTTCTGGGATTGTCCTTGCCCTCACCTTCTTCTCTGAGGTTTTCCTGGCAAAAAGGATCATTTTCTTTCTCTCTTTCTTGAACATACACTACTATTTTCCTGCTTAAAGTGGCTCCTGAGACCAAGTCCCCCCCCCTTCCTTTGCAGGAAGTCTGGGGGACCCAGTGACTCCATAGCCCCAGTCCTCCCTCTCTCTCCCAGAAGTCCCTGGGAAATAAAGTTCTTTTCTCACTGTGACTGTTTTTTCTTGCAAGAAACTCTCCACCTCATTTCACTCACACAAGCAGATCATTTTAAACTGCTCTGGTAAGTGTTGTGATGAGGATAATGTGTGCACAGGGAGGTATGTGGCCATGGAGGTAGGCACTTAACACAAAGAACAAAGCAAACTCTTGAACTGTGGAACCTCAACAAGCTCCTATAAGTTTGTGGTAGGAGCTCTGGTGGCGTAGTGCCTAAGCCATTTGACTGCTAACCAGAAGGCTAGCGGTTCAAACCCACCAACCATTCCTCAGAAAGAAGGTTGGGCAATCTACTTCCATAGTGATACCTCCTCAGAAATCCAGTGAGGGGTCACTGTGAGTTGGATCTGACTCAGCAGTGAGTTGTGTTTTGGTTGGTTTATAAGTTTGTGGTTCTAGACCCAGAGGAGTCTATGTTGGGAGCTGGGGAAGACTTTAAGGTTGCATTTACCCAACTCATAAACAAATGATCCTGAAAACAAAGTGAAATGCACAAACCAAGCCCATGGTATTCTGTTTTTGAACCACTCAAGAAAAATAGCTTTTTAAAGAGAATTGGGGGCAGAGATTACTAACTCTGCAGAGAATCTCTGGTCACTAGAAATGTAATTAATCATGTACGAAAAGGAACACTGAGTCTCACTACAGTAAGTTCTAGAACTGTATTGTTCACAGGTTGATAGGAGCTAAATCTAGGGCTGTATGATGACTTCAAAGCTCAGGCTCTTGGCTCTTTTGCATCCTAACTTCCAGACCAAGTTTTAGAGAGCTATTCATTGGAGAGTTTGTCTAAGGCCCTCAGTGAAGTACCTACCTCTCTCAGAAGTTCCCCAGAAATCCAGGACTGTGTCTCATAAGAACTTCTGGAACTTCAATTTGTCTGGAGAGAGCCATAGCCTCCACCTTACAGACAAGGTCTCAGGTCAGACTCTGTTGCCTAATAACAGTATAGGCCTGAGTGCTCATAATGGCATTTTTGCTGGAACAATCTGCTTTCTTTCAGCAACCCTAGAAATTACTCACAAGAATGCTCCCTGGAAAATACTCTCCATCCTCATTGGCAGGTGACTAAGAGAACCTTAGGTGTCCAGAACCTGTTCCCCAGCTGGCCAGCCCTCCCTACCCAGGGGAGGAGTGCCATCTTTGATTCAGGCCAAGACAGAGAATGAGATGATTCCTCAACCAAACATCACAACTTGTCTGAGGATAAGCAATAAGAATAGCAAAAAATAAAATAAAATAAGTGTAGTGATTCTTGCCCACAGAAGTAGTGATCGACATGAACTGATGCATGCCCATGTGCAGAGTGCTATTCTGAGGAATTTACACACACTACCTCAACCACAGGGATCTAGGTGAGGAGAGGAACCCAGGCCATGCCCCAAAATGGCAAGGTGGGAAAGTGGGAGAAAGAAGAGTAAAAGGCCAGGGAGACTGGGACAGAGTGAGGAGTCAGCCATAGGCATCCAGGTGAGGACAGGGAACCCAGGCCACACTCCAAAGCAGCAAAGCAGGAAAGTGGGAGAAGGGAAAGGAAAAGGCCTGGGGATGAGCACAGAGCAAGGAGTCAGCCGCAAGGATCCAGGTGAGGAGAGGGAACCCAGGCCACATCCCAAAGTGGCAAGGCAGGAAAGTGGGAGAAAGAAGGGTAAAAGGCCAGGGAGACCAGGACAGTGAGGAGTCACC
The DNA here is from genome assembly GCF_000298275.1 of Orycteropus afer afer. Classification (NCBI taxonomy): domain Eukaryota; kingdom Metazoa; phylum Chordata; class Mammalia; order Tubulidentata; family Orycteropodidae; genus Orycteropus; species Orycteropus afer. The sequence goes on along the minus strand of NW_006921699.1, from coordinate 9,542,154 downwards.
TGCAGGGATCTAGGTGAGGAGAGGAACCCAGGCCACACTCCAAAGCGGCAAGGCAGGAAAGTGGGAGAAAGGAGAGGAAAAGTCCGGGGGAGCGGGACAGAGCAAGGAGTCAGCTGCAGGGATCCAGGTGAGGAGAGGGAACCTAGGCCACGCCCCATAAGCAGCAAGGTGGGAAAGTGGGAGAAAAAGTGAAAGGCCAGGAAGACTGGGACACAGCAAGGAGTCAGCCACAGGGATCCAGGTGAGGTGAGGGAACTCAGGCCACACCTCAAAGCGGCAAGGTGGGAAAGTGGGGAAAGGACAGCAAAGGCCAGAGGGACCAGGACAGAGCAAGGAGT
>NW_006921699.1:9530171-9538766 GCF_000298275.1 Orycteropus afer afer | reverse complement strand
TGAGGACTAAGGTGCACCTGACACAAGCCATGATATTTTCAATTGCCTCTTATGCATGTGAGAGCTGGACAATGAATAAGGAAGACTGAAGAAGAGTTGGTGCTTTTGAGTTGTGGTGCTGGCAAAGAATGCTGAACGTACCATGGACTGCTAAAGAACTAACAGATCTGTCCTGAAGAAGTGCAGCCTAAATTCTCCTTAGAAGCAAGAATGGCCAGACTTCATCTTACTTATTTTGGTCATGTTGTCAGAAGGGACATTCCCTGGAGAAGAGGGAAAGGCTTTCAACAAGATGGATTGAGACGGTGGCTGTGACAATGGGCTCAAGTATAGCAAAGATCATGGAGCTGGTGTGGGATCAGGCAGTGTTTTGTTCTGCTATGCATGGGGTCGCTATGAGTTGGAAACAACTCGACAACACCTAACAACAGCAATAACATCTCATATATTCCTCACAACAACTCTACTGTTCTTGGATTCCATCAAGTCTATTCCAACTTATAGCGACCCCAAGTGACTAAGAAGAACTGCCTCATAGGGTGTTCTTGGCTATACTCTTTATGCAAGCAGATCTCCATGTCTCTCATTTGTGGAGTCACAAATGGAGACCTGGAAAGACATACCCACAAGTCCATTTCTCTTTTAGCTCTGCAGATCTAATTTCTAAGAAATGTGTTTGATTCTCTGCCCCACCTCCATTCCCACCTTTAACCCCATTTCTTCCAGCCCAGTTGAAATTACCCAAGAACTCTTCAGAGCACATCTGAACAAAGCATGGAGTCTCCAATGCAGATAATGTTTCAGAGATTATTTGTATAAATAAATGAGTGTTTCAAGGTTAGAGACTGTTTTAAAGCTTCCCCTTGGGAACATTAGCTCAGCTTTGCAAGCTCAGCAATCAGGTATAATATGCTGCACTATAACATGTCTGCCTCTCTTCTTAAGTGATTTTGGCTATTATCCAAATATGCCTCATCAGGGTTTCTCCATCTTCCTCTGGACCCAAACTGAGAGATGGTCTCTACTGGCACTTGTACCTTCTGCTTTCTCAATGCACAACCTTGACTTATACTGCAGCCTCTTTGTCCTTTTTCTAAACTGCTCCATAGAGATTTCTGCCCACAGTCTTTCTGGAGGTACTAAGGCAGGTGTGTCTCCATGTTGGAACTGGTTGGTATAGCTCTTTCCCACAATCCGTCTTGTGGATGATGGCTGTGTGTAGTGGTTATGATAGACCAGATCTGTCCTTTGGAACAAGAAGTTAACTAATAGATGAGAACAACTCTTCCCAGCTTCTCAGCAGATGGAACCACAGCTGGATTGTAGGCTTAGCCTCCTCCTCTTCATTGGAGCTAAGATCTCCCCTCCTTGCTCACTTTCTCTGAATGCCCTGGGCTTGAGTGGTTTAGGGTTAAGAGCATTTTAAAACTAGACAAAGGCAATTCTAGGCAAAGATAATTCTAGGTAGGCCATCTACTGGTTCTGTGATTTCAAAAAAGTTGCTTAATCTCTGAGCTTTGGTTTCTCTGTTTGTAAAATAAAGATAATAATAATACCTCCTAGGTAATAGTTAAGTTATTTAATGTATACAAAGAACTCAGCACAACCCTGGAACACAAAATTGGTAACTGTCTAATACATGTTAGTTGGTAACTGACCTGATGACTTGCAAGTGGGGGGGGGGGCGTCCAGATACCTTAGTCTTAAACATCCAAATTAGAACCATCCTCTTCTCCCTAAACAAGCTCTTCCTTCTCAGCATAACACAAAAGACTTTGAGAATCTAGTCCTTGCCATATATAATTTTCACTCTTACTCAAGGACTAATTGCTCTTTTCCAAACAACTGGTACTACTGTTGGATCTCTGGTGGCATAGTGGATAAGGCATTTGGTTGCTAACCAGATCAGCCGTTGCTAACCAGGTCAGCTGTTCAAACCAACCAGCTGCCCCATGGAGGGAAGACTAGGAAATCTACTTCAGTAAAGATTTACCACCTTGGAAACCCAATGGGGCTCTCTGTGAGTCAGAATCAACTCAATGGCAGTGAGTTTGGTTTTTGTGGTTTGGTACTGTTTCATGGCTCTGTACCTTTCACTGGCTCTTTCTTCTCCGTGGAATACCATTGCACAGTTTCTTGGGTTAACTCACTCCTATTTTCTTCTGTTCAAGCTTCACTTTCTCTGAAACTTCCCCTGACATCCCCTCTGACCCCAGCCTAGGTGACTTCTTAGGAGCTTCCATAGCACCTTGTCCTTTTTTAAACTGAATTGGATGGCCTGTGCAATAGATTCATTCTACAATCTAAATTGTGCACACACACACACACACACACAATAACTCCCTTAGCTCCTCAGTAACTGAATATAACTTCTATTTTGAACTTCCAATCAATCTCAGTCACACCAGGTAATACCTGTTACTTTAACTCTTTCTTAGCCAACTTGGTCTCACCTCCAATCTTCAGACCTTCTCCATCTTGGGGTAAGAGGGCCTCAGACAGTTCTATAACACTGGTGAATGGGAATGGAAATGGATGAGGCAGCTGCCCCTCAGATGAGGCAGTTACTGTCTTTAACCCATGCTGGCAGAAGCTGAGATACAGTCCTTCCCCCTCTGATCTTCAATTAACATCATTAAGCCTCTCCAAGTCTGGCCTGCTTACTTTTATGCTTCCCTGGGCACATGAGAATCATTTATCTGTTCTCCATGCACTGCTTAGCTCTAAGAGGTTTTTTCAAGGCCATTAGCCATAGACACTCCACACACCCATCTCCATTGAGTCAGGATAAACAAGGGAAACTCTGTAAGGTCGTGCCATATCCTAGGGCTCTACCCAAAATGTGAAGTGAAGTGTAAATATCCTCTACTCTTACCAAAACAAACCAAATTCACTGCCGTCCAGTCAACTGCTACTCATAGTGACCCCTCCTTGGGTTTCCAAGGCAGTATCTCTATGAAAGTAGATTGTCCAACCTTCCTTCCGAGGAGTGGCTGGTGGGTTTGAACCACCAGCCTTCTGGTTAGCAGTCAAATGCCTTAGGCACTATGCGACCAGAGCTCCTGCCTCCACTCTTGGTTGTGCCCTAACTGGATGTCCTATCAATCCCATTATCCATCATCCCTCAAACTCATTCTTGAGAATCATGGGAACTTTTCAAAGGGTAGAGTACACCCTTTGCAGACAAATTGATTCCAACTCATAGTGACCTGATAAGACAGAGTAGAACTATCCCAAAGCAGTAATCTCTACAAAAGCAAGCTGCTACATATTTTCTCCCACCAGCAGCTGGTAGATTTGAACTGCTGAACCACTGACTTTTTTGTTAGCAGCCAAGCACTTATGCATTGGGCCACCAGAGCTCCTTAAGGGAACAGCCAATGTTGATTTCTATTGTTTTCCCTCATCTGTCATCCCTCAGCCCAGAGAATTTTTATATTTTAAGAAGTGTGTGTGTGTGTGTGTGTGCACAAGCATGTGTACATGAGGAACTCTCGTTGATCTTATATCCTCTAAACCCCAAATCTCTTCAAAGCTAGGATTTTTTCCTTTTTTTAATTTTATTGTGATTTGGGTGAAAGTTTACAGAGCAAAGTCATCTTCCACACAGAAGTTCATACACTTTGTCTCAAGACATTGACTGTAATCTCACACAACACAACAGCTTTCCTCCCACTTCTTCCCCATAGCCACCTCTTCCCTGTGCCCTTCCTCCCATGCACTCCTGCCCCACTGAGCTGTCTCCCTGTGTATACACAGCACCCTTCTATTCTCCCGTGATTGATCCCTCCAAGGAGTGTATCTATCTAATGTAAATGTTCAGCTCATATACCTGTCTTTTGTTTGCCTGGGAGCCACAGGAGTGGGTTCAATTCCAGACCTTAAGGGCAGCCAGGGGCCATAGTCTCAGGGGTCCTATCAGGCTCTATCAGACCAGCAAACCTGGTCCCCCCCCCCATTTTTTTTTTAATGATTTTGACTTTTGTCCCATATTGTTTTCCTACTCTATCCAAGATCTCCTACATAGATCCCCCTCTGAGTGGTTGACAGTGGTTCCCCAGGCACCATCTAGTTCTAGTCCCATAGTCATATAGGCTCAAATATAGTAAAGATCATGGAGCTGGCACAGGATTGAGCAGTGTTTTGTTCTGCTGTGCATGGGGTCGCTATGAGTCAGAAATGACTCGACGGCACCTAACAACAACAACAGTCATATCGGCTGAGGATCATATGGTACACCAGTCCCTTGGACTAATTGCTTCTATGACTCTTTGGTTTTCTTCATTCTTCTTTGGTCTGGACAAGAAGAGACCCATCATTGCATCTAGATGGCCATTTGCAAGCTTTTAAGATCCCTGTTGCCACTAGCCAAAGTAGGATGTGGAACAATGATTTTGTGTGGCATGTTATGTGAATTGAGCTTTATCTCCCCTGTGACTATGGTCCTGAGCCCTTAGGTCAAACTACTCACTCCCTTTGGGTAGCTGGCTGAGGCCAAGAAGTGACTACAACCTTGTCTCTTGTCAGCTCTACTATATACCTAGAAATTCTTACAGAGCATACAAATACACTTATAGAAACATTGTCTGCCAACCCTATACATGGTCATGGGCACACTCCCCCTACATAGACATACTTAATTGTTCACCCTGTCCACCCATCTATCCACCCGTAGATCAATGTTTGACATCACTGACAATGCAGTACTGTATGTGCAAAAGGGATCATCTTTGTTGTCTGTACCTACCATGCACCTCTCTATGTCTTCCTCTTCATCAATGCCATCATGTTGATCACTCACATTTGGTACAGTGCCCTTCTCTTCACCCAAATCAATACTTGTCTTTACCTATCTAGCAGTGTTCCCTCCCCTCCCCACCAACCTCTGGTAACCAACAAAGAAAATTTCCACCCATATATAAACCTTTCCTTGATTTTTTACAATAAGGGACTAATACAGTATTTGTCCTTCTGTGATGGACTTATTTCACTCAGCATGTCCTCCAAATGCGTCCACGTTATGTAGTGTTTCACAGATTCTAGGGTTGCATAGTAATTCATTGTGTGTAAGTACCATAGTTTGGTTATCCATTCTTCTGTTGTTGGGTATCTAGGTTTTTTCCATCTTTTTTGCTATTTTAAATAGTGTTGTGATGAATATGGGTGTGCATATATCTGTTCTTGTCCTGGCTCTCATTTCTTTATGATATATACCTAGTAATGGGGTTGCTGGATCAAATGGTATTTCTAATTCCAACATTTTAAGAAATTGTCATACTGCTTTCCACAGTGCTTGCATCATTTGACAGTCCCACCAGTAGTGTATGAGAATCCCAATTTCTCCACATCCTCGCCGGCATTTGATATTTTGTCTTGTTGAACTTTGCTACTAGTGCTGAGGCAAGATGGTATCTCATTGTTGTTTTGATTTGTATCTCTCTAATGGCTAATGAGGAGCTCTGGTAGTGTAGTGCTTAAGGCATTTGACTGCTAACCAGAAGGCTAGCAGAAGGTGGGTTTAAACGCACCAGCCACTCCTCAAAAGGAAGCTTGCTCAATCTACTTACATACTGATGTTGTTGTTGTTATGTGCCGTAGAGTTGGACCCGACTCATAGCAACCCCTCCTTGGGATTCCGAGGCAGTATCACTACGGAAGTAGATTGCCCCATTTTCCTTCCAAGGACTGACTGGTGGGTTTTAACTGCCAGCCTTCTGGTTAGCAGTCAAGTGTCTTAGGCACTATGCTACAGAGCTCCTTCCATATTGATACTGCCTCAGAAATCCAAGGAGGGATCGCTATGAGTCGGATCCAACTCCATAGCAATGAGTTTGGGTTTTTTTGGTTGTAATGGCTTATGATCGTGAACAGTTCTTCATGTGTCTGTTGGCTGCCTGAATATCCTCTTTGGTGGAGCGTCTATTCATGTCTTCTGCCCATTTTTTAATTGGATTATTTGGCTTTTTGTTGTTGAGGTATTGGAGTTTCCTATACATTTTAGAGAGAATTCTGTTGTCAGATATGTTATTGCCAAATATTTTTTCCCAATCTGTAAGTTCTCTTTTTTACTCCTTTTGGAGAAGTCTTTGGAAGCACATAAAAAGTTTATTTTTAGTAGGTTCCATTCATCTAGTTTATTTTCTGCTGTTTGTGCATTTTGGGTTATGCTTGATGGTCTGTTTATGCCATGTATTAGGGCCCCTAGTTTTTCCCTGAGGAACACTATAGATTTAGGTTTCACATTTAAGTCTTTGATCCATTTGGAATTAGTTTTTGTGTATGATTAAGGTACAAATCTTGCTTCATTTTTCTCAAAATGGATATCCAGTTTTGCCAGCACCATTTGTTAAACAGACAATCTCTTCCCATTTCATGCATTTTGGCCCTTTGTCAAAGATCAGCTGACCATAGGTCAATGGATCTATTTCTGAGTCCTCAATTCTATTCCATTGGTGTATGTGTCTGTCGTTGTATCAATACCAAGGCAGTTTTGACTACTGTGGCTGATCTAGCAATGTGAGACCTCCTACTTTGTTCTTCTTTTTCAATAGAGCTTTGCTTATCCGAGGTCTCTTTCCATTCCATATAAAGTTGTTGTTGTTGTTGTTGTTGTTATGTGCCATCAAGTTGGCCCAGACTCATAGCGACCCCTCTTTGGGTTTCCGAGGCAGTATCACTATGGAAATAGATCATCCAACCTTCCTTCTAAGGAGTGGCTGGTGGGTTTGAACCACCAGCCTCTGGTTAGCAGTCAAGTATCTTTGGCATTATGTTTTTTTCCATATCCTTAAAGAATGTTGATGGAATCTGGATTGGGATTGCATTGAATGGATAGATTGCTTTGGGTAGAATTGACATTTTCATAATGTTCTATCTATCTTCCTAGCCACAAGCATGGTATGTTCTTCCATTTATGTAGATCTCTTATGGTTTCTTGAAATAGTCTTTTGTAGTTTTCTTTGTATAGGTCTTTTATGTCCCTGGTAAGATTTATTCCCAAGTATTTTATTTTTTATTTTTTGGTAGCTATTATAAATAGTATTGATTTCCTTATTTCTTTTTCAGAAATCTCTTTGCTGGTGTAAAGGAATCCAAATGATTTTTGGATGTAGATCTTGTATCCTGCCATGATGTTAAATCTCTCAATTAGTTCCAGTAGTTTTTTTACTGAGTCTGTTGGATTTTCTACATATAGGATTACATCATCAACAAAGAGGGGTAGTGTTACTTCTTCCTTGCCAGTTTAGGTGCCTTTGATTTGCATTTCTTGCCTTATTTCCCTGGCTAGGACTTCCTATACAATGATGAATAGAAGTGGTGATTGAGGGCATCCTTGTCTGGTTCCTGATCACAAGGGGAATGGTTTCAGTCTCTCTCCATTGAATACAATGTTGGCTGTTGGTTTTGCATCTATGTACTTTATTATGTTGAAGAATGTCCCTTCTATTCCTATTTTGCTGAGAGTTTTGATCAGGAATGGGTGTTGGATTTTATCAAGTGCCTTTCCTGTGTTGATTGATATGATCATGTGGTTCTTTTCCTTTATTTATGGAATGGATGACATTGCTAGCTTTTCTAATGTTGAACCATCCTTGAATACCTGGTATGCACCCCGCTTGGTCATAAATGTATTATTTTTTTGATACATTGTTGGAGTCTATTGGCTAGAATTTTATTGAAGATTTTTGCATCTATATTCATGAGGGATATTGTCTGTAGTTTTCGTTTTTAGTTATGTCTTTGCCTGGTTTTGGTATCAAGGTCATGCTTGCTTCATAAAATAATTTGGGAGGATTCCATCCTTTTTCATGTTCTGGAATAGTTTGAGTAGGATTGGTGTCAGTTCTTCTCTGAAAGTTTGGTAGAATTCTCTGGTGAAACTGTCTGGGCCAGGACTTTTTGCTGACAATTTTATGACCTGTTCAATTTCTTTTTTGTTATGGGTCTCTTCAACTTTCCCACCTCAGTCTGTGTAAGTTTAGGTAAGTAGTATGTTTCTAGAAATCTGCCATTTCCTCTTTGTTTTCAAATTTGTTGGAGTACAATTCTTCAAAGTATCCCAATATTATCTTTTTATTTCAGTTGGTTCTGTTGTGATGTCATCCATTTCATTTCTTATTCATGTTATTTGTATTCTCTCCCTTTTTTCCTTTGTTAAATTTGCCAGTGGTTTGTCAATTTTATTAATCTTTTCAAAAAAACCAACTTCTAGGCCTGTAGATTTTTTCTGTTGTCTTTCTATTTTCTGTTTCATTGATTTCTGTTCAAATCTTTATTATTTCCTTTTTTCTGGTGACTGTTGGCTTTTCTTGCTGTTCTTTTTCTAATTGTTGGAGATATTGGCTTAAGGTGTTAATTTTGACTCGCTCTTCTTTTTGATGTGTGCATTGATTGCTATACATTGGCTCTGATCACTGCTAAATCTGTGTCCCAAAGATTTTGGTATGTTGTGTTTTCATTCTTGTTTGATTAAAGGATTTTTTTTTTTTAATTTCATCTTTCATTTCTTCTATTACCCAGTCATTCTTAAGGGGAGTTCAGTTTCCATGTGTTTGCTCTTTTTCTGTTGTTCCTCCTATTGTTAATTTCTAATTT
>NW_006921699.1:9527240-9529069 GCF_000298275.1 Orycteropus afer afer | reverse complement strand
GGACTTCCTTTAGTATCGCCTGCAAGGTTGATCTGGTTTTAACAAATTCCCTTAATTTCTGCTTATCTGGAAATGTCCTAGTTTCACCATCATATTTGAGAGACAATTTTTCTGGGTATATAATTCTTGGTGATTTTCTTTTGGGGTCTACCCTGTTTGGGGTTCATTGGAATTCCAGAATGGATATATTCTCATCTTTGATCATATCAGGGAAGTTATCTTCCAACAAATGTTGAAGAATTTTCTCAGTAGTTTTATTTTTCTCTTCCTGTTCTGGAATTCCAATTTGTTGTTGTGGTTAGGTGCCATCGAGTCATTTCTGACTCATAGTGATCTTATGTACAGCAGAATAAAACACTTCCCAGTCCTGTGCCAGCTCCATGATCCTTGCTATACCTGAGCCCAATGTTGTAGCCACTGTGCCAATCCATCTTGTAGAGGGCCTTCCCCTTTTCGTTGATGCTCCATTTTATCAAGCATGATATACTTCTCCAGGGAATGGTCCTTTCTTCCAACATGAGCAAAGTAGGTGAGACTGGCCTTACAAATAGCAGTGAATTCCAATTACACGTAGGTTGTTCTTTTTGATGGTATCCCACATGAATCTTAGGCTTTCTTCATTTTGGTTTGATTTTTTTTTTTTTTTTTTTTTCTGATTGGTCCTTTCCAGAGATGTATTCAGGTATTTCTCTTCAATCTCATTAATTCTGCCTTCCAATGATTCAATTTTACTCCTTTGTCCTTTCAATGTGTGATTTATTTCTGAAAATTTAGTATTAATCTTCTCAATTCCTATATGTAGATTTTGTATCATTTCTAATTTTTCATTTATTTTGTCATTTTGTTCTTGTATTTTCTTCTGAAATTGGTCAAGGGTTTTGTCTGTGTTTTCCTTAATTTTGTTAGATTTTCCTTGAGCTGTCTCTCAATCCATTGAAAACACCTAAATATAAATCTTTTGAATTTCTTATCAGTGAGTTCCAATGCTGCTTCATCCTCAAAGATGTGTTCTGGGTCTGTATCCTGCTCCTTTGTTTCTACTGCTTCATCTTGCTTCTTTGTGTGGACTATCACACAAACAGATCACACAAAGTTGTGTGGTCTGTTGTCTCTGAGACATTGCGACTTTGTTATATTTGTATTTAATTGGTGATTATGTTGGAATGCTTCACCCAAGATTTTCTTTTCTTTTATTTTTTTTTTTTTTTTATGTATCTGAGTAAGCAGAGTACTGTTCTCCTCTATTCACTAGGTGGCAACACTTATGCACTCACTACCTGGCTCCTGGTGGGTGTGATAGAGAATGAGAGTGGCTGTACAGGTCTCTGTTAACTGTGAAGAGCAGTGAAGGGTGAGTTGGGCTTTTATTAGTGGTTGTGTATCATTGACTAGTTGGTGGAAAAGGAAGTGGTGGCTCTTGTTCAGTAAGTGGAGCTCCAGGAGGTGTGGGTGTGGTTGGGTAGTATGGGCATGGTTGCAGTCTCCCATTCATACAAAAACAACAATCAAAACATAATGAAAAAAGTAAAAGCAAGAGGACAAAAAACACACACCACATAAACACACAGGAACAATCACCAAAAAGAGGAAAAAAGAAAGGAAAAGCCATAAATGAGAGAAAATATTTAAAGAAATACTTTTAAAAACAAAAGAAGAACAGATATATGCACACCCATGTTCAATGCAGCACTATTTGCAATAGCCAAAAGATGGAAACAACCTAGATGTCCATCAACTGAGGAATAGATAAGCAAACTATGGTACACACACACAATGGAATACTATGCAACGCTAAAGAATAATGTAGAATCTGCAAAACACTGCATAAC
>NW_006921699.1:9521466-9525827 GCF_000298275.1 Orycteropus afer afer | reverse complement strand
GAAGAAGAATAGCAATAAAACGGATGAAAAAAGGAAAAAAAAAAAGTGGTAATAATAATTTTTAAACACACAAAAACAAACAAACTAGAACAAAAAGAAAAAGAAAAAATCTGGGCAGAGCAGGTGTGGTGGTTAAGGTTGTGTGTCAACTTGGCTGGGCCTGGTTGAGTGCTGGGCAGCTGGATGTAGTATTCCCCATGATGAGACTGGTAATCAACTCCATGGTGGAATCTACGTGAACAGCTGAGTAGCTGCCTTAGGGATGTGGTCTGCTTCTCGAATATGAGGAGCAGCTTTGGGAATGGACTCTAGCTTATGGCACACTTCAACCCTGCATATAGCCATGTCGTAGTTCAGCAGCCTGCCATGCCCTGCCGACCTAAGGACTTTCAATGGACTTGAATGAATGGCCTGCTGTGTGGTTTGGTAATATCAGGACTGTACCTTTTTACTTGTCAACTTTGGGCTTGTCAGCTTCAGCAGATAGCAACTGTCTGAGTGAAGAAAAGCCTCTAGCTCCAGTGGGCCAGGAGCAGTACGGAGAGCTGAAGCCCAAGGCTGAGGGGCTTTCACCCAGCCCCTAGAGCCTGGCACTCTGAACTTGGACTTAAAGGCTCCAAACTGTAAAAGAATAAACTCCTGTTTCTTAAAGTCATCCCATTTGTGGTATATTCCTGTCAGAGTGTCACTAGGTAACCAGATCAGCAGGGCAGGGCATCCAGGCTCTGTCAGAGCACACAGACTTGGATGGAACTCTTGCTGGCCCAGAAGGTGGGTGGGAGTGAGGGGTGGTCTTACCTCTGTTCACCAAAAGGGTGCAGGGTATAAGAGTAACAAGGGGAATGTTTACTTTTCCAGTCCTCAGTGTCCAGAAAGTCCTTGCGGTCCTGGCAAGTGGAGCCTATCCTTAGGTCTCTGGAATCTGAGAGAATGCTGTTGCTTTAAATACCCAAAATGGTCAAACTGTTTGTAAACATTCAAGATGGCTGCACACTCCAGATAGCCAAAAGTCCACAGCTAGCCCATCTCCCTCTTTGCTGCTTCCTTTTATTCACCAGCCACCAATGCAGTTCTCCTTGCAGCCCCTGGCTAACAGGGCTGTTTTTTAGGTTAATTCCTAATTCCTGACACCACTTGGCAATATATAAGTTGTCCATACCATCAGGATCACTAATGGTACACAGCTCCATATGTCTCCTTTTTCAATGTTTTCATGTAGGTTCTTCTACTAGTTGGAGTTTAGTCCCCTTCTTTATCCTTCCTTTCAAAGCTCAGAGCTCCAGGATTATCTTCTGTATCTGTGTTAATTGGTTCCTCTTTTCTTTGTTGAAGAGGTCTGTGTAGTTAGTCTGCCTATTTCACCATATTCCAGATGATACCCTCAAAGCTAGGACTTTTGGAAGCCCAAATGGCTAAGCTTTTTGAATCTATACATCTTTTCTTTCAAGCTACTGTTTCTGTGATGAGTTTTCAAACTGTATTTTGAAATTTAAAAGCCAGAACTTGACTCTTTGTTTTTCTGTGTTCTGTGGTAACAACCCTTTCCTGAGTTGGGGGGGAAAGCCTCAAGGTCTAATTTAGGAAATGTGCCATAAGAGTAAAAATAGAAAATTAGTAGGAAGCCAAACTCAGTAGTAAATATATCAAAATATTCACCTACTATTTTTGTTTACTTGCCTGATTCTCCACCAGACTGTCTCTCCAAAAGAAATTATTGGAATTCCTTCATTACTGCTTACTGTGTGCTCAGTAAAAGTTAGTTGGAGAAAGGAATGAATGAAACATGATAGGTTTCTACTCACAGCACTTGGAATTTCAAGAAATAAACAATATAATGGACTATTAAATGGATTAGGATAAATAATATAAAGAAGCAAAGCACCATGGAAAATATATCGGAACAGTGAAACTCAGGGAACTACTATTCTTGATTCTTCTGCATGATTTATTTATTTATTTATTACAACATGAACTAAGGAGTTACTGTGGGTCAGATACTATTAGATACTTTGCATACATTATCTCAATTAATTCCTATCATATATATACTTACTCAAACTGTCAGGGTTGTCTTTTACCATACTTGTTCAATATGTATGCTGAGCAATTAATCCAAGAAGATGGGCTACACAAAGAAGAATGCAGCATTGGGGCTGAAGGACGATTCATCAACAACCTGCAATATGCAGACAACACAACCTTGCTTGCTGAAAGTGAAGGTTACTTGAAACACTTACTGATGAAGATTAAAGACTACAGTCTGCAGTGTGGGTTATACCTCAACATAAAGAAAACAAAAATCCTCACAACTGGAAAAATAAGGAGCATCATGATAAACAAAGAAGATTGAAGTTGTCAAAAATTTCATATTACTTGGAGCAACAATCAACACCCATGGAAGCAGAAGTCAAGAAATCAGAGATGTCATATTGCACTGGGAAAATGTGCTGCAAAAGACCTCTTTAAAGTGCTGAAAAGCAAAGACGTGTCTTTGAAGACTAAGGTGTGTCTATCCCAAGCCAAGTCCCCACCAGGGACTGACAGAAGAACAAACAAACTTGTTCTGGAAGAAGTACAGCCAGAACGTTCCTGGGAAGTGAAAGTGGCCAGACTTCTTCTCACCTACTTTGGTTATGTTGTCAGAAGAGACCATTCCTTGGAGAAGGAAATCATGCTTGGTAAAGTAGAGGGTCAGCTAAAATTGGGATATCTTCAATGAGATGGATTGACTCAGTGGCTGCAACAGTGTACTCAGGTATACCAAGGATTGTGAAGATGGCATGTGACTGGGCAGTGTTTCATTCTGTTATAATAGGGTCACTATGAGTTGGAGCTGACTCGACGGTACCTAGCAACAAGAACAACATATATTCCTATTATACATACAGATTGATTAAGTATGGTGAGAGCATACAACTCTGATATACACCTTTCCTGATTTTAAACCATGCAGTATTCCCTTGTTCTGTTTGAATAACTGCCACTTGATCTATGTACAGGTGCCTTATGAGCACAATTAATTGTTCTGGAATTCCCATTTTTTGCAATTTTATCCATAATTTGTTATGACTCACACAGTTCAATGCCTTTGCATGGTCAATAAAGCAAAGCTAAACATTTTTCAGATATTCTTTGTTTTCATCCAAGATCCATCTGACATCAGCAATGATATCCTTCCTTCCATACCCTCTTCTGAATCAGGCTCAAATGTCTGGCAGTTCCCTGTCTATGTACTGTTGCAACCATTTTTCAGCAAAATTTTACTTGTGTGTGATATTAATGATAATGTTTGATAATTTCCTCAATCTGTTGGATCACTTTCTTTCAGATGGGCACAAATATGGATCTCTTTTAATCAGTTGTCTGGATAGCTTTTTTCCAAGTTTTTTTGGCATAGATGTGTGAGCATTTCCAGTGTTGTACCCATTTGCTGAAACACTGCAATAGGTATTCTGTCAATTCCTCAAGGCTTGTTTTTCACCAGTGCTTTCAGGGCAGTTTGGACCTCTTCCTGTATCACTGGTTCTTGATCAAATGCTACCTCTTGAGATGGCTGTCCATCAATCAATTCTTTTTGGTACAGTGACTCTGTGTATTCCTTCCATCTTCCTGCATCATTTAATACTTTGCCCACAGAATCCTTTAGTATTGCAACTCAAAGCTTCATTTTTTTTCTTCAGTTCTTTCAGCTTGAGAAGCGCTGAGCATGTTCTTCAGTTTTGGTTTTCTAACTCCAGTTCCTTGCATATTTCAATATAACACAAAGAAGAACATGACATTAGGACTGGAGGAAGAGTCATTAACAATCTGAGAAATGCAGATGACACAACCTTGCTTGCTAAAAATGAAGAGGACTTGAAGCACTATTGATGAAGATCAAAAACTACAGCTTTCAGTACAGATTACACTTCAACATAAAGAAAATAAAAATCCTCACAATTGAACCAATAAGCAACATCATGATAAATGGAGAGAAGATTGAAGTTGGCAAGGACTTCATTTTATTTAGATCCACAATCAACAGCCATGGAAGCAGTAGTCAAGAAATCAAATGATGTATTTATTGTTCAATTCTACTGCAAAAGACCTCACTAAAGTGTTAAAGAGCAAAGATGTCACTTTGAAGACTTGCATCTAACCCAAGCCATGATGTTTTCAATTGCCTCATATGCATGAGAAAGCTGAACAATGAATAAGGAAGACAAAAGGAGAACTGAGACATTGCCTCTCATACTTCGTACTTAGGTCACATCAGGATGACCAGTCCCTGGAGAAAATATCATGCTTAATGAAGCAGAAGGTCAGGGAAAAAGAAGACCTTCAACAAGATGAATTGACAACAATGGACTCAAGCATAGCAA
>NW_006921699.1:9518784-9521366 GCF_000298275.1 Orycteropus afer afer | reverse complement strand
CAATGAACTGTACTCCATTGGGTTTTCAATTGTTGAGTTTTCTAAAGTAGATTGCCAGGCCTTTCTTCTAAGGTACCTCTGTTTGAACCAGAACCTCTAACCTTTCAGTTAGCTGCTGAGTGTATTAACTGTTTGTACTACACAGGGACTCTTTAATTCCCATCTAAGAGATAAGAAATTGGTATCTTCTAGGGAAAAAGACTTCTAGTGCTTGGGGATGAGTTTTCTCACTAGCAGGCAGGACAACTCTCTTTCTGCAAAGAATGGCTACCACATTCAAAAGCATAACAATTCAAGTATAGTTAAGAAATGTGGGAAATTATGCAAACTGAGTATCCTTCCTGGTATCTGTAGCACTGGCCACATTCTATCTGCAAATGAAAAACCTGGGAACATACTGACAATTTCATTTCATGTTTTCATTATCAATTTTTGTACTGAGATAAATTTATGGAAGTTAATATAGGAAAACTGGTAATAATTTCAGAGAGGCTCTTGGAAACCTTACAGTGTATTTGCCCTGAGGCTCATGGTTTGACTTTCAATCAACACAGCTGAGATTCATTGGATGAAAATTTTATAGCAAAATGAAAATGTGAGTGCCAGGAGGTAACCTCCTTTATGAGTTAATTATTTACTTTAAAAAAAATTATTGTGACTTGAGTACAAATTTACAGATTCATTTTATTCTCAACGGCTCTTTCATATTCTGTTTCATGGCACTGATTACAACCCCAATAATAAACAGCTCTCCTCCCTGTGACTACCCCTTCTCTGTGTCTTTCTTATCTATTCATTCCTGTCTGCCCAGATTTCCCCCTATGCAAATGCTGCCTTTCTGATCTCTCACAGTTGATTGTTCTAAGGTGTGCGTTTCCCTAGGTAAATATTGTGCTCATAGGCCTTTCTACTGTTTGGCTGAGAGCTAATCCATGGAAGTAAGTCCAGTTCCAGGCCTGAAGGTGCCAGAGTCTCAGGGGTTTCACTAGTCTCTATTTAACCAGTAATTCTGGTCATTTTTGTGTTTTTATATTTTGTTCCACGTTTTTCCTCCAGCTCTATCCAGGATCACAAATTTTGATCCCTTTCCAAGTGGTTGGAACCATCTAGTTCTTCTGGTGTCAGGATCATTAAGGCTGTGGTCCATTAGGCCCTTGGACTAATTATTTCCATATGACTTTGATTTTCTTCACTCTTCTTTGCTCCAGATGAGGGGAGACCAATACTTACATGTTAGATGGCTGCCTGAAAGCATTTGAGACATCAGCTGCTACTCACCAAAGTAGTGTGTAGAACAATATTTTTATGTCCTATGTTGTGCCTCTAAAACTCATGGTCCCAAGCCCACAGGCCTGCTGACTCCCTTTCTCAAGTTGCTTTTTGTCACTGAGAAGCTACTCTAACTTTGTCCCCTGTTAGTTCTATAATGCATATGGACATTTTTGTAGTACAAATACACAAGTAAGAATATCATCAGCCAAATCTATCTATGGTCATGGGTATACTCCTATTCACCTGCCAACACCTGATCTTCTTACCTGTCTGTGCATCCACCCATAGAGTGTTGTTGTTGTTGTTATGTGCCGTGAAGGTCCTTCCGAGGACTGGCTGGTGGGTTTGAACCACCAGCCTTCTGCTTAGTAGTCAAGTGCCTTAAACACTATGCTACCAGAGCTCCTATCCATAGACTAGTGTTTGTTGTTATTGATAATGCAGTATTGTGTATGTAATAGTATTTGCCTCTGTTGTTTGTACCTTTTGTGCATTTCTCTGTATCCTTTTTATTTCCCCTATTGTTATTGTGCTGGTCATACACTTTTGTTATATTGCCTTCCCTTTCATTGATTGCCTTTGTCAAATCAACACATGACTCTTAGCTAGTCAGAAATTTTCCCTCCTGTTCCCTCCCATCCCTGGTAACCAACAAAGCAAATTTTCTTCCCTGCATAAATTTTCCTTAACTTTTAATAATAATGAACTAATACAATATTCATCCTTCTGTGATTGACATATTTGACTCAGCACAATGTACTCCAAGTTCATCCACTTTATGAGGTGAGTCACAGATTCTTCATTATTCTTCAATGTTGTATAGTCTTCCATTGTGTGAATGTACCATAGTTTTATTATATATTCATCTGTTTATAGCTCATTTCCATCTCTGTGATATAGTGAATAGTGCTGAAGTGAACACGGGTGTGCATATGTCTATTCGTGTCCTTGATATCACCTGTTTAGGATATATTCCTAGTAGTGGAATCGCTGGATCAAATAGTATTTCTATTCCCAAATTTTTAAGGAAATGCCATACTGCTTTCCAGGGAGTTCTGGTGGCATAGTGCCTAAGGTATTTGACTGCTAACCAGAAGACTGGTGGTTCAAACCCACCAGTCACTCCATAGAAGGAAGACTGAGCAATCTATGTCCATAAAGATTTACCATCTCAGAAACCCAAAAGGGGTCACCATGAGTCAGAATTGACTCAATGGCAGTAAGTTGTTATATATAGAGGGGTCGCTATGAGTTGGGGCCGACTCGACGGCACACAACAACAACAACAAATATATATATATATATATATG
>NW_006921699.1:9513332-9518589 GCF_000298275.1 Orycteropus afer afer | reverse complement strand
TATATAAGCTGTACCTTTTTACAGTCCCACCAGCAGTGTAAGAGAGTATCAATCTTTCCACACTCTTGCCAGTATTTGCTATATTGCTGGGGTGTAATGATATCTCATTTTTGTTTGATTTGCACCTCTTTAATGGCTAATGATCATGTGTTTATTGGCTGCCTGTATATCTTCTTTAGTGAACTGTCTGTTCATGTTCTTTGCCCATTTTATAATTGCACTGTTTTTCTTTTGGATGTTAAGGCATTGGAGTTTTCTACAAATTTTAGAAATAAGTCCCTTTTCAGCTATGCTACAGCCAAATATTTTTTCTCAATCGGTAGAATCTCTTTTTACTCTTTTGGAGAAGTCTTTCGATGCACATAAGAATTTAATTTTTAAAAGGTCCCAGTCATCTAGTTTCTTTTCTGCTGCTTGTCCAATTTGGGTTATGTTTGATAGTCTATTTATCCCATAAACTAGGGTCCCTAGGTTTGCCCCTATTTTATCTTTGATTAACTTTATGGTTTTGGGTTTTACATTTAGGTCTTGGGTCCATCTTGAGTTTGTTTTTGTGTATACTGTGAGGTATGGATCTTGTTTCATTTTTCTGCAAATGGATATTGAAATTTTGCTGGCACCATTTGTTAAAAGACAGTATCTCTCCCCCATTTAATGGGTTTTTGCCCTTTATCAAAGATAACCTGTTCATAAATCAATGGGTCTATTTCTGGATTCTCAGTTCTGTTCCACTGGTCTACGTGTCTGTCCTTATACCAAGACCATGTTGTTTTGACTACTCTGCCTATGTAGTAGGTTTTGAGATCAGGGAGTGTGAGACCGCCTACTTGTTTTTCTTCTTCAGTGGTGCTTTGCTTATCTAAGGTCTCTTTCCTTTCCACGTAGAGTTGTAGGTTTTTCCATGTCCTTAAAGAATGCTGCATCAGGATTGCATTGAATGTATAGATTGCTTGGGTAGTATTGACAATTTCACACTATTCAGTCTTCTTGTCCATGAACATGGCATGTTCTTCTACTTACATAGGTCTCAATTATTTACTTTTAAAGGGAAAATAGTATCATGTAAATTACAGGTGCATTGTTCCTCAGCTTCTAGCTGGAGTATTGAGATGACAATGCTCTCTAAAATAAAATACAGTCATTTAGTCAGACTGTCCTAACATTATTACCATCTAACTGCATTAGAAACTATGGAGGAGGCAATTTGGGTTAGGGGAATGAACACTTAGAGGAAAGACTCTAGCTCAAGCCAGGACTCTCTCTGCTTCATGAAATTTGTTATGGGTTGATTTGTGTCTCCCAAAAAGATCATGCTGAGATCCTTAACCCAGGTAGCTGTGAATGTGGCCTTATTTGGAAACAGCATATTTGCAGACGTAATTATTTAAGTTAACATGATGTCCTGTTGATATAGGATGGGCCCAAATCCAATATAACTGGTGTAATAATAAAAAGGGAACAGACAGCAGACATGAATCAACACAGGGGAGACAGCCATGCAGTAACAGAGGAAGAGATGGCCATTACAAGCTACCAGCCAAGGAATGCCTGGGGCTGCCGTTGAGTCAGATCCAACTCTTAGCAATCCCTCCTTGGGTTTCCAAGGCACTAACATTAAGGAAGCAGATTGTCCGATCTTCCTTCTGAGGAGTGGCTGGTGGGTTTGAACCATCAGTCTTCTGGTTAGCAGTCAAATGCCTTAGGCACTACACCACCAGAGCTCTTTACCAGAAGCTAGAAGAGAAAATGAAAGATTTCCTTAGAGCCTTCAGAGACAGCATGTCCCTGATGACATGTCAAGGTTGTCCTAACCTAGATCTCTGAATTCAGGCTTCTATCCTCCAAAACTGTGACAGAATACATTTCCGTTGTTTTAAGCCACCCAGTTTGTGGTAATTTGTTGCAGCAGTTCTAGGAAAATAATACAAGGCTGTAATGAGGAGTGAGAAAGTTAATGTATGTGTGAAGTACTTAAAAAAGAACCTAGCCCATAGTCTATGCTTGGAAAATGCTTTGTTTTCTTCTACTGCCATGTGCAGTTTGGCAGTTGTAAATTGCACAAAGTTGTTAAATCACTCCAACTCAAGTTCCCATGGAAGCATGTCTGCCCAAGTGACACTACTTTCTAATTCCCCAAAACCAAAACTATATAAGTTAGAGGAGCCCTGATTACCTCTTAAGATTTTGTGAGAATTAATTGTGATTATGAGTAATATATGTCTTAATCCAGTGTTTCACAAGGATTATATATTTAATAAACTGTTCAATAAAGCAATAAATTTATTGCTTTATTATTGGTGACATTTAATCTCCAATCAAAAACAAAAACAAAATCCCTTTCCAGTCAAACAAGTTTGCCCATTGCCTGCTGAATGTGTAGTATGCATCTTCCCTCCTCCATCTTTTTGCTCAACCTCTCTAGCACACCCTTTGACCTCTTTCAGATGATTTTTAAAGCCTTCCCGTGCTCCAAACCCCTCTTTGATTCTCATGAGAAGCTGGATTGATTGACTACACCATCATAAATGAATGGTATAAATATAGAGAAAAACCTGCTGCTGTCAGGTTGAGTCTAACTCATAGGAGGTCAGTTAGTACTGATATAAAAGTACTTTCTCATCTGTTTTAAAATGAAGGAGATATTGTTTGAATATGAGCCCTACTGTCAAAAATGAAACAAAATACAAAATTCCACAAGTTTTAAAGGAATTGCTTTGTATCACACATCTGGTAATTTACTCTTAAAGAATATATAGCATTGTTATATTATTACTCCTCAATATCTAATGACCTAGGAGATCTGGTAGCGTAGTGCCTAAGGCACTTGATTGCTAACTAGAAGGCTGGTGGTTCAAGCCCACCACCCACTCCTCGGAAGGAAGATGGGGCAATCTACTTCTGTAGTGATTCTGCCTCAGAAATCCAGGAGGGGTTGCTATGAGTCCGATCTGACTCGACTGCAGTGAGTTTGGGTTTATCTAATAACCAATGGCATTAATTATCAATTGTGGTATATTTTTTAATGCCCTGAAAATTGGATTCAATTCTAGAAGTGGCAAGGAACAGAACCTGTGGGTTCTATCATTCTGAGAGAGAACTTCCCCTTCTCCCATGTCTAATTTGAGAAATAGGAGCTTTTCACTACAGAGGAGTGTGAACAGAAGGCAGGAAAGGTCTTGATACCATTTTCAAAGCTTTTACAAGTTGATGCCCACTAGTTCTATACCCTTAATTCATCCTGACATTGATAAAATCTGTAATCCCAAAACAATCACTGATTTTTCTTCTCCCCTAGCTGGATTCCTCAAAAAAATAATTCATTGCTGTTGAGTCAATTCCAACTCACAGCAACCAAAAAGGACACAGAGAACTGCCTCATAGGGTTTCCAAGGCTGTATAACTTTATAAAAGCAGACTGCCTCGTCTTTCTCCTGTGGTGAGTCTGGTGGATTTGAATCACCACTGAACACTTACCCACTGAGCCACCAGGACTGAGATAGCTCATCTTAATCGAGCTATTACAGAACTCCTCTTCCTAAGAAGCCTGCAGTATTCTACTCTGTTTGAAGACTCCCATTCGAGGATTGTTGGAGATTGTGGGCCATCCAGAGTTCTTTCCATGGTAGATAATAAGTACTAAGGGTTGTCATGATAAATTGTCACATATGGTTCAAATAATTTTATACTAGAAATAGTTTGAATATACTAAAATATCAGAGGGGAATTTAGCATAAATTTAGCATAAAAGATGATAAGAACATAGATTCTGGAATTAGACTAATTTTCATTTCTGCTTCTCCATCAACTTGCTGTATGACCTTGGGGGAGTGACTTAACCTCTTTGAGCTTCAGTATTCTCATTAGGAAAAAAAAAAGATAGTATTATTACCTTCTTTCTAGGGTGTTTTAAAGATTAAGTAGGACAATATATGTAAAGCACTCAGAGAATATCTGGCACTTGATAAATGTCAGCTATAACTTTTAATTAGAGAGCTTATAAATTATTTACTTTTATAAAGTTAAATTAACAACACTTCACTCTCACTGACCAGCATTTTAATATGGTATCTGGAATAATGGGGAAAGGGTGAAGTTGTAGTTAGCCTGTAGGAAATTGCTCACAGTCCCAGGAATACTAAATAGAGGATGTCACATACAGAAACATCATTCATAGTGTGTGGGAAAAGGGGAGGAATTAAAACCTGCTCTTCTGGGTAAAGCCAGAGGGATTTCCTCCAAGGTAGAATTCTCAAGGCTCAGTGGTGAATTTTCTTTTTAAAATTGTTAGAATTCAGAGATAATATCTACAACCCAAAGATGACAAGGTACTCAGCAGTAAGAAGACACAAGCTTGAATACACAGGGGTTCTGGCAAGATGGCGGACTAGGAAGAAAGATTGCCAAGACCCTCTCCAACAAAGAAAAGGGAAACCAATTACCACAGACACAGAAGATAATCTTGGACCCTTGAGCCTTGAAGGGAAGGATATAGAAGTGGACTAAACCTCAACTAACAGAAGAATTTGCATGAAAATACTGAAAAAGGAGACATATGGAGCTGCGGTCTGGCAGCAATCCTGAGTGATCCTGATGGCACAGACAGCTTGGAGATTCCCAAGTGCTGGTAGAACCTAAGAATTAACCTAAAAATCACCCTGCTAACCAGGGACTGCATGGAGGACTGTGCATGGTGTCTGGGGAACAAACAGAGAAGGTGTAGAGAAAGGTGGGCTGGAGGGACTTTTGCCAGTCTGGAGACACCGCCATTTCGAAGATTTAAAAAGCAGCTTGACTATTTTGGATATTTAAAGAGACAGAGCTCTTGCAGATTCCTGGGGCTTAAGAACACATTCTGCTTTCCAGCAACCCCAAGGACACTTGGGGCCTGCAAGACTGAAAAGGTACGACATTCTTCTTGTTACTCTTATACCTTACACCTGCTTGGTGAATGGAGGTGTGGCCATCCCTACTCCCACCTATCTTCTAGGCCTACAGGAACTCCATCATAGTCTGTGTGCTCAGACGGAGCCTGGGTGCCCTGCCCTGTTCTCCACCAATTTTTTTTTTTTTTCTGTTTTCTCTTTTTTCATTTCTATTTTTTTCTTTTTTGCTTTCTTTTTCTGGTGATTAGTTTGCTTGTATTTGTCTGTTTTAAAACAACTAATATTATTAATACTTTTGTCCTTTTTATTATTCTTCTTAATCTTCCCCTACCAGGTCCTAGTTTTCTTTTCCCTGTGCCTGGTTGAAATGTTTT
>NW_006921699.1:9502722-9504283 GCF_000298275.1 Orycteropus afer afer | reverse complement strand
AGAGGAATGGCATGGCATTCATCATCACAAAGGATGTTTCAAGATCTGTCCTGAAGTACAATGCTGTCAGTGATAGGATAATATCCATACGCTTACAAGGAAAACCAGTAAATACTACTATTATTCAAATTAATGCACCAACCACCAAAACCAAAGATGAGGAAATTAAAGATTTTTAACAATTTCTGCAGTCTGAAATTGTCTGAACATGCAATCAAGATGTGTTACTTATCACTGATGACTGGAATGCAAAAGTTGGAAACAAAGAAGAATCACGGATAATTGGAAAATTTGGCCTTGGTGACAGAAATAATACTGGAGATTGCATGATAGAATTTTGCAAAACCCGTGACTTATTCATTGAAAATACCTTTTTTTAACAACACAAATGGCAACTATACACCAGATGGAGTACACAGGAATCAGAAAGACAACTGTGGCAAGAGGTGATGAAAAAGCTCAGTATCTTTAGCCAAAATAAGACCAGGAGCTGACTGTGGAACAGACCATCAACTGCTCATATGCAAGTTCAACTTGAAGTTGAAGACAATTAAAACAAGTCCACAAGAGCCAGAATATGACTTTGGTTTTATCCCTTCTGAATTTAGAAACCATCTGAAAAATAGATTTGATGCATTGAACATCAATGACCGAAAACCAGAGGAATTGTAGTATAACATCAAAATCATCATCCATGAAGAAAGCAAAAGGTCATTTAAAAGACTGGAAAGGAAGAAAAAAACAAAATGGATGTCATAAGAGATTCTGAAACTTGCCCTTGAATGGAGAGTAGCTAAAGCAAATGGCAGAAATGACAAGATAAAAGAGCTGAACAGAACATTCCAAAGAGCAGCTTGGAAAGACAAAGTCAATTATTATAATGAAATGTGCAAAGACCTAGAGTTAGAAAATGAAAAGGGAAGAACATGCTCAGCATTTCTCAGGCTGAAAGAACTGAGGAAAAATTTAAGCCTCAAGTTGCAATACTGAAAGATCCTGTGGGCAGAATATTGAATGATGCACCAAACATCAAAAGAAGATGAAGGGAATACACAGAGTCACTGTTCCAAAAAGAATTGGTCAGTGTTCATCCATTTCAGGAGGTGGCATATGATCAAGAACCAATAGTATTGAAGGAAGAAATTGAAGCTGCAGTGAAGGAATTGGTGAAAAACAAGGCTCCAGGAAGTAATGGAATACCCATTGAGATGTTTCAACAAATGGATGCTACACTGTAGGCACTCAGTCAGCTGTGCCAGGAGATTTGGAAGACAGCTACCTGGTCAACTGATTGAAAGAAATCTATATTTGTACCCATTCCAAAGAAAATTGATCCCACAGAATGTGGAAATTATCTAGCAGAATCATTAACATCACATGCAAGTAAAATCTTACTGAAGATAATCCAAAAATGGTTAAAGCAGTATATTGACAGAGAAATTCCAGAAATGCAAGCTGGATTCGGAAGAGGACATGGAATGAGGGATATCATTGGTGATGTCAGATGGATCTTGGCTGAAGGCAAAGAATATCAGAAAGATGTTTACTTGTGTTTTACTGA
>NW_006921699.1:9499276-9502622 GCF_000298275.1 Orycteropus afer afer | reverse complement strand
TGCCCAACCTTCCTTCCGAGGAGTGGCTGGTGGGTTTGAACCGCCAGCCTTCTGGTTAGCAGTCAAGTGCCTTAGGCATTATGCTACCAGAGCTCCTTCTGCCATAATTATACAACCATAAAACCATCTCTACAATCAAGATAACCGACATCCATCTCCATCCTGATGCATCTTTGTAATCCTTCTTTCAAGCTCCTTCCATCCTACTCCCATCTATGAACTTGGGTAACCACTGATCTGATTTCTGTCACTATACATTAAGTTGAATTTCTTAGAATGTTAAGTATATGGAATCCTACGCTATGCATTATATTTTTCTCTGAGTTTTTTCAATCAGCATAAATAGTTATTTTGGGGAGTCCATATTGTAAAGAGGAGCTCTGGTGGCGTAGTGCTTGAGACATTTGACTGCTAACCAAAAGGCTGGCAGTTCAAACCCACCAGCTACTCCTCAGAAGGAAGGTTGGGCAATCTACTTCCTTAGTGATACTGCCTCAGAAACCCAAGGAGGGGTTGCTATGAGTCAGATTCGACTCAACAGCAGTGTGTTATATTGTAAAGAGTACCAAGTTTATTTTTATTGTTGAGTAATATTCCATTGTATGGCTATAGCACAGAGTGTCCATTAACCTGTTTATAGGCATTTAGATTGGCTCCAGTTTAGAGCTATTACAAATAATGCTGCAATGAGCATTTATATACATTTCTTTGTATGAACATATGCTTTCATTCCTCCTTGGTACATTCCACTACTAAGAGCAGAATGACTGGGTCATGTGGTATAGATAATTGTAACTTCTGAAGAAATTACTATTTTCTCAGTTTATTGTATCATTTTATATTCCTACCAGCAGTGTATAAGAGTTCATATTCCTCCACAACCTTACCAACATTTGATATAGTCAGTCTTTTTAATTTTAGCCATTATAATAGGTATGTACCCAGTGCCAAAAACCCACAGCTGTCAAGTTAATGCTGACTCAGAGAGACCCTATAGGACAAAGTAGAACTTTCCTATAGGGTTTCCAAGGCTGTAAATCTTTATGGAAGCTGACTGTCTCATCTTTCTCCTATGCAGTGACTGGCAGGTTTGAACTGCCAACTTTTTGATTAGCAGCCAAATGCCTTAACCACTGCACCACCAATGCTCCTGTAATAGGTATTGTAGTGGTATCTTATCATGGTTTTTATTTGTATTTCCTTAATTAATCACATTGATCAGCTTTTCAAGTGCTTATTTACCATGCATATCCCTTCTTCAAGTGAATAATAAATTTCTTGGAAGATATGATAAAAAACATTTGCCCATTTTCTTTTTTAAATTGTGATTTGGGTGAAAGTTTACACAGCAAATTCATTTTTCATTCAACAGTTCATACACATTTAGTTTCATGACATTGATTGCAATCCCCATAATGTATAGCTCTCTTCCTACTTCCTCCCTGTGGTTGCCTTTTCCCTGTGCCCTTCTTTCCTATGCTTTGCTGTCCTCTGAGCTATCTCCCTATACAAACTCTGCCCTTCTTATCTCCCATGGTTGATTATTCTAAAGACTGTACCTAACTGGTGCAAATGTTCACCTTATAGGCCTGTCCATTGTCTGTCTGGAAGCCGTGAAAGTGAGTTCAATTCTAGGCCCAAAGCGTAACTAGGGGCCATAGTCTGGGGGGTTTCACCAGTCTTTATCATACCAGTAAACCTGGTCTTTTTTATGATTTTAAATTTTGTTCCACATTTTTCTCCCACTCTATCAAGGATCTCCTATTTTGATCCCTCTCCTAGTGGTTAACAATGGCAGCTAGGCATCATCTTTTTCTTCTGGTCTCAGGGTCATTTAGGCTGAGATTTGCATAGTCCATTAATCCCTTGGACTAATTATTTCCATGTGTCCTTGAGATTTTGCATTCTTCTTTGCTCTGAACAAAGAGAGATCCATTGTTGCATCTTAGATGGCCACTCGCAAGCTTTTAAGACCACAGTGACTACTCACCAAAGTAGAATGTAGAACAATGTTTTTATGTAGTATGTAATGCCAATTCAGCTTGATATCCCCTGAAACCATGGTCCTGAGCCCATGGGCCCAGCAACTCATTCCCTGAAGGTGTTTAATTGTGGCTAAGAAGTTATAATAACTTTGCCCTGTTAGCTCTACTATAAACTAAACCAAACCAAACTCACTGCCTTTGAGATGAACCCAACTCACAGTGACCCCTCCTTAGGTTTCCAAGGTGATATAACTATGGAAGTAGATTGCCCAACCTTCCTTCCATGGTGTTTAAACCCACCAGCCTTCTGGTTAGCAGTCAAATGCCTTAGGCACTATGCTACCAGAGCTCCTAGCTCTAGTATACATATGTATATTCTTATAGTACATACAAATATGTATATAGAAATATCATTTGCCAAAATTTCATATGGTCTTGGGTATATTCCCTTTTACCTAGACATACCTGATCATTTAGCCTGTCTACCTACGTATCCACCTGTAAATTATTTTTTATTACTAATAATACAGTATTGTGTATGTAAAAGTGTCTATCTCTGTTGTCTGTACCTCTTGTGCACCTCTCTGTGTCTTCCTTTTCCTTAGTGTAATTGAATTGGTCATTCATTTTTGCTATATTTCCTTTCCCATCCCTCAGCTAAAGGAGATGAACTTGTTTCTCAGTTTTTTGTACTGGGGTAGCTTACATATTGCTGTGAGGCTACAGGTTGTGCCACCAGTGTTTGAAACACCAGCAAGGTCGCACATGGTACACAATTTTCAATGTAGTTTACAGACTGAGACAGACTAGGGAGAAGGAAGAGGCCATCCACTTCTCAAAGAATTGGCCAGGGAGAACCTTATGAATAGCAGAGAAACATTGTCTGATATATTACTGGAAAACTTTGTGAACAGCCCAGAAACACTGTCTGATACAGTGCTGGAAGACAAGCCCCTTAGGTTGGAAGTCACTCAAAATATGACTGGGAAAGACCTGCCTCATCAGAGTAAAACAAACCTAAATGATATGGATAAAGTAAAGCTTTCAGGATCTCCACTTGCTTGTGTGGCATGACTCAAATTAAGGAGAAACAGCTGCAAACACCCATTAATCATTGGAACATGGAATGTACAAAGTATGAACCTAGGAAAATTGGAAGTTGTCAGAAATAAAATGGAACACATAAAGATTATGTGAGATGAAATGGACCAGTTTTGACCATTTTGAATCAGACAACCATACAATCTACTATTCTAGGAATGGCATTTTGAAGAGGAATGGCATGGCATTCATCATCACAAAGGATGTTTCAAGATCTGTCCTGAAGTACAATGCTGTCAGTGATAGGATAATATCCATAC
>NW_006921699.1:9483592-9497836 GCF_000298275.1 Orycteropus afer afer | reverse complement strand
GATAACAAATTATGGATAACATTGAGAAGAAAGGGAATTTCAGAACACTTAATTGTGCTCATGAGGAGCTTGTATATAGACCAGGAAGTTGTCATTTGAATAGAACAAGGGGACACTGTATAGTTTAAAATCAAGAAGGGAGTGCATCAGGGTTGTATCCTTCCACCATATTTATTCAATCTGTATCATGAGCAACTAATCCAAGAAGCTGGACTATATGAAAGAAGAATGTGGCATCAGGATTGGAGGAAGAATCATTAACAACCTGCAATATGCTGATGACACAACTTTGCTTGCTGAAAGTGAGGATAACTTCAAGCACTTACTGATGAAGATTGAAGACTACAGTCTGCAGTATGGATTACATTTCAATATAAAGAGAACAAAAATCTTCACAACTGGACCTATAAGCAGGATCATGAAAAATGGAGAAAAGATTGAGGTTGTCAAGGACTTCATATTGTTTGGTTCTACAACCAATGGTTCTTCTGCCAATGGGAGCAGAAGTCTGGACATCAGATGACATAGCACTGGGCAAATCAGCTGCAAAGGACCTCTTTCAAGTGATGAAGAGCAAAGATGTCTCCTTGAGGACTAAGGTGCACCTGACACAAGCTTGTTTATGGACACTTGGGTTGTTTCCACTTTTTGAGTACAATTCATAATTCCTCAATGAACATTATTGTACACGTAGAAATCTTATTTTTTTTTACCTTTTAATTCCAATTTTTTCTGCATATCACAAAATCATTGAAGACAGGATTTTTCACCATTAAAATCCTATTTTATTACATGAATATATACACTATGTTTTAACCATTTTTTCATTGTGGCATCTGTTTAAGGTTTCTGTATTTGGCTTAATCCATAAATCTTTGTCATTGTTGTTCAGATGTGCCTAGAAAAATCCTGTGGCACATTCAATTATCCATGCCCATCTTCCAAGTTCTACAAACACTCTACTAATCTGGTTTTATGCAACATTTATCACATCTTCTTAAACTTTGCTCCAATAAACACACACTTTCCCTCTCTTCTTTCTCATTTTTATAACATAATGTGAAGGGAGTTCAAATGCACCACTTGAGGTCTATGCAGGTAAGAGATCACAAGGAGAAACAAAAGACCTCAAGCAGTACATACAACTGTTATTTTAAGCTTCATTTACTCTTCAATAGTGATCAACATTTCATTGGCTATGAGGAGCTTGTTTTTAAATTACTTCTTTAGGGTCACAAAGTGACTAAATAACACATGGCATGATATCCAATTCAAGTCATTTTGTTGCTAGTTCATTAGCATTCCATGACCACAGCTCTACAGTCATCCACAAACGATTTCAAAGAAGAAATGACAAACAAAATAGAAAAAAAAAAAAATCATTAATCTCCCTGTTTGGCAAAATGTGGTTGAATCAGAATGACCTCTGTGTTGGTCACCTCTGTGCCACTCTAACAGAAAATATACCACAAATGGGATGGTATAAACAGGAGTTTATTCTTACAATTTGGAAGTTTTAAGTCTGAGTTCAAAGTGCCAGGCTCTAGGGGCTGGGTGAAAGCTCCTTGACCTTGGGCTTCAGCTCTGCCTCCTGCTCCCAGCCCACTGAAACTAGAGGCATCTCTTCACTCAGGCAGCTACTCGCTGCTGAGGCTAACAACCCAAGGTCAACAAATAAAATGGCATAGTCCCAAAGCTATCAAACAACACAGCAGGCCATTGATTCAAGTCCACTGATAGTCCCAAGATCAGCAGGGCATGGCAGACCTGGCCACATGCAGGGTTCAAGCATGCCATAAACTAGAGACCATTACGAAAGCAGTTTCTTATATAAGGGAAGCAGACCACATCCCTAAAGCAGCTACTCAGCTGCTTGTGGTAGATTCCACCATGGAGTTGATTGTCAGTGTCATCATGGGGAATAACTACTACCAGCTGCCTAGCCACTCAACCAGGCCCAGCCAAGCTGACACGCAACCTTAAACCACAATTCCACTCCTTGTCAACATGCCACCTGTCAGATCTTCAATGGGTGGCATCTGTACAGGTCTCCTTCACTGGATGGCTCCAGTCCCCTAGTTCCTCTGAGTAGCAACCTCACCCCCTTGGCCTGATGGGCCCCATTCCTCTACCTCCTGGCCATGGCAGCCTTACCACCTCACTCTTGGGCAGCGACTATGGCTCCATCCCACTGACTCACATGAACAGGCAGCCCCACACTCCAGAACAAAGTTGGTGAAGGTCTGGCTCTTTGAAACCTTGGGGACTGTGGTGGTTTCAACCCTAAAGGTGAAGGTCTTACCCTTAAGGCTGAGACAGCTCTACTTCCCATTTCCTTAGTCTCTCCACTTCTGCCAATTAATGGCAAAGGCAACTCACTCTGCCAGGAAGTCACCTACCCAATGGCATCCAGCTTTCTCCTCTGTGGGCTGGTAAGGCTGTCACTGTCTCATGCCAATCTTGGGGCTCTGCTGCTGCCATCTCTCATGCTGCATGCCGGCTCTGCTGGTGTCTCAGGGTCAAGGAGGCACTCCACTCCTGTTTCCATTTTATAGGTATCTGTCAGAGCAGCACCACACTCTCAGTACCATATTATGTATTGGTTACCTCTGTGCCATTCTAACAGAAAATATACCACAAATGGGATGGTTTTAATAAACAGGAGTTTATTCTGACTATTTGGAGGCTTTAAGTCCGACTTCAAAATACCAGGCTCTAGGCACTGGGTAAAAGCTCCTGGATCTTGGGATTCAGCTCTGCCTCCTGCTCCCAACCCACTGAAGGCATCTCTTCACTCAGGCAGCTACTGGCTGCTGAGGCTAATAAGCCCAACATTGACAAAGAAAATGGCAGAAGTCCCAATGTTACCAAACAACATGGCAGGCCATTGATTCAAGTCCACTGATAGTCCCAAGATTGGCAGGGCATGGCAGGCTGTTGAACAATGACTTGGCCACATGCAGGGTTCAAGCATGCCATAAACTACAGACCATTCCCAAAGCTGTTTCTTATATACAGGAAGCAGACCACATCCCTAAAGCAGCTACTCAGCTGTTTGTGGTAGATCCCATCATGGAGTTGATTGCCAGTAGTCATCATGGGGAATATCTACTACCAGCTGCCCAGTCACCCAACCAGGCCCAGCCAAGTTGACACAACCTTAACTACCACAACCTCTTTTGATGTTTTACATAGGGAAATTGGGAAGGGAGTCTCCTTGGGGGCCATGAACACCCAAAGAAACTAACTGTGAGAATCTAGAAACTAATTATGTTGCTCAACTTCTGGTATAAAGTCTTGTATGGACCTACAACAGTGGTTAGACTTGAAAAGGGGTACCTTGTGCCAGGATAGAAAGCCTAAGAGAAATTCACTGTTTGATGTTGTAAATAAAATGTTAACTAACATTAACATTAGATTTTTCTATGTAGTCTTACTCTATGTTAAGTGCTATGTGTTATGTTATTAAATCTGCACACAGCTAAATGAGAAAGGTGCTTTCCACTTTAAGTGTGAAGAAACCATCTCAGTCAGAATGTGTCACTTGCATAAGGTCCCACTACTGGTAAATAAGGGGGTTGAAATTCCCATGGGTTCCACTTGACTATATAAAGCTTTCATTGTTAAGTCTTTGTCCTCTATTCTTATGACCATCTGCTGGGGCTCTTTTCAAGAGCTGGAAAGCTTTGAAAAACCCTGTAAGAACTGAATGTATGGGCTTTTAAAAGCTGTCATTTTGCTATTGATTTCTAATTTTATTGTCTCGTAGTTAGAGAATTCAATGTTTGTATCGATTGCTTGGTTGAAGCCTCTTTTATGGTCTAGAACATAGTCGATTTTTGTGAATTATCCATATGTGCTTGAAAAGAAGGTATTTACTCGATTTGTAGGATATGTCTGCTGGATCAATAGTTTATTTTATTGTTTAAATCTTTTATTGACTTACTTCTTTGCCCACTTCTTCTATTAGTTTCTAGAGACATGTGTTAAAATATCCCATGGTGATTGTTTGGTCAATTTCTCCTCTCAATTCTATTTATTTTCCCTTATACATTTGGAGACAGTATGGTTCATTTATATTGGTCCAGGATTGTTATCTTCCTGGTGAGCTTTTATTGTTGTTGTTGTTGTTGTTATGTGCCGTCGAGTTGGACCCGACTCATAGCGACCCCTCCTTGGGTTTCCAAGACAGTATCACTAGGGAAGTAGATTGCCCCATCTTCCTTCTGAGGAGTGGCTGATGGGTTTGAACAGCCAGCCTTCTGGTTAGCAGTCAAGTGCCTTAGGCACTACGCAACCAGAGCTCCCAAGTTTTTATTATTATTATTATTTATTTGTTATTATGTAGACCTATTTTATCCCTAAAGAAGCATTTTACCTTGTTGTTACTCTTGGTTATTAGTGCCATCGAGTCAGACTGGACTCATAGTGACCCCTCCTTGGGTTTCCAAGGTGGTATCACTATGGAAGTAGATTGCACAACCTTCCTTCTGAGGAGTGGCTAGTGGGTTTGAACCACCAGCCTTCTGGTTATCAGACAAGTGCCTTAGGCACTATGCTACCAGAGCTCCTACATTTTACCTTAGTATGATTCAACTTATATTATTGTCATATTACCTCTGTTTTTGATAATATTTTATTGTTTTGTAATTTCTTTCTAAATTAAAAAAAATATATATTAAAAGCAGGTCTATACATGTCTCTCTATATATGTGTATGTTATACATTTTGTTTGCTTTTGGATATTGAATTATTTCTAATACTTTTGCAGGACAGCAAAAGGCCAATGTTAGCTAACCTTTGCCTAAATGAAAAAATATGGTGGAAGGACTGGCCTAGAAGTCATTAGCACATATCCAAAATTATAATAGGTAACTCAGTGAGCTGCTGGATAGAAAAACAGGCCAAAGAGTCTGAATAGAATATTCAGAAATAGACTCTACATATATGGAAGCTTCATTTCAGACAAAATTAACTTGGTAGATTTGTGAGAAATTCCAATTACCAGTAATTATCAATGCATTTTTATTGCATGTTTGATCAATTTCAGACTGCAGAAGGTAAAAATCTTCAATTTCTTCATCTTTGGCTTCAGTGGTTATTGAGTAAATTCGAATTATAATCATATTACCTGGTATTCCTTATGAATTCCTCATGATGTATGGATATTATATTATCATTGATAGCATTGTATTTCAGGACGGATCTTGAAATATTCTTCTTGAAGATGAATGTGATGCTGTTACTCTTCAATGTGTTGTTCCTGGCATAGTAGCCCAGATGATGTCTAATTCAAAATGGCCAATACCAGTCCATTTCAGCTCACTCATGCCTAGGATATTGATCTTTATGTGTTCCATTTCATTTTTGACAACTTCCAATTTTCCTAGATTCATACTTTGTACATTCCATGTTCTGATTATTAATGGCTATTTGCAGCTGTTTCTTCCATTTTGAGTTGTGTTACATTAGCAAATGCAAATCCCAAACACTTTACTCCATCCATGTCATTAAGGTCAACTCTAATCATATTTTAGTGCCTTGCAACCTAAAACCTGGCACTGTATCAGACAATGTTCCAGTGGTATTCATAAGGTTCTCACTAGCCTTTTTCTTTTAACGACTAGATTATGATGTCTTTCTTCCTAGTCTGTCTTAGTCTGCCAACTCTGCTGAAACCTGTCCAACCTTGGTGACCTTGATGGTATTTGAAATACCTGTAGCATAACTTCCATCTTCACAGCAACACACAAGCCACTACAGTTCAACAAATTAACAGACAAGTCGTGGTTTACAGCTTTATTGAAAGGCAGTTGGCATACAATAAGTTGCAAATATTTAAATTGTATGATTTGAAAAATTTTGACACATTACATCCCCTTCTAAGCATCAGAATAATGAACATGCCCATTATCCCCAAAAGTTTCCCCTTTGTGCTCCTTTAGCAGATGTTTAAATGGAAATTTGTGTGCAGGTTCATGCAGGAGTACTCTAAGGAACAACACCTGTGAGAAAGTGAGGGATGCAGGACAAGGCAAGGGGAGGAGTTGGAGTTGAACTATAGGACACACAGGACAGGCCTCAGCCCAGCTGACCTCAAGGAGAGCTCTGGAGCCTGCATGACCCATCAGCATTGCCCTGCATTGAGACAAGGGATCCAGGCCTGTCTACACTCACATCCATAGTCATTGAATTGGGGTTTCCAAGGGAGAGGTATAACTGGCAGCTCTTTTGGCCCAAAGCTATTTCTGGGGAAGGGCTCAGCTGTGAACCTCAGTGGAAAGCTCTCCCAGCAGCTGTGGGAATAAGTATCTGGATCCTGAAGGAAGGATCTGAGTCGGGCACCATAGTATGCATCTTAAATAGTCAAGTTAAGGAATGTAATAGTAAGTAGACAAGTTACCAGCCCTCAAGGACTGTCCTTTATAAAGGGAGAATCTAATGCAACCAAATTCACACTTCTGCTTCCATTAAGTCAGGCACTACTCCAAACACTTGACATATATTACCTCATTACCACAACAGTCTTTGTGTAACCTCATCACAGTAGATGAGGCAATCAAAGCACAGAGAGGTCAAATAATCACCCTAAATCACATAATTATTGACTTCAGACCTAACACTCAAATTGCAAGGTAATGTGGCCCTATTCTGCATTTCTAAATATTATACTCTGCTGCTCCTCTGAGCTTGCATTGCTACTTTTTTAAACTTTTATTGTGGCTTGGATGAAAATTTACAAAGCCAATTGGTTTTCCATTCAATAATTCAAACACGTTTTATTTGCTGACATTGATTGCACTCCCTACAATGTAAGAGAACTCTTCCCACTTCTTCCCTCTGGTTACCATTTCTCATTGCTCCTGTTGCCTATTCATTTCTGACTTTTGAGCTTTATTCTTGGGTAAATCTGCCCTTTTGATCTCTTATGGTTGGTTTTCTAAGGAGTGCGTAACTCACTGGTGCTTAATGTTCACCTCATAGGCCTGTCTATTGTTTGAAAACTGAACAATGGTGTGGGTTCTGTTCAAGGCTTGAAAGGTGACTAAGGTCCATAGTCTTGGGAATTTCACTAGTCTCTATCAGGCCATTAAGCCTGATCTCTTTTTATTATTTTGAGTTCCATTACACATTTTTCTCCTACTCTGTCTAAGATGTCCTGTTATGAGCCCTTTCAGAGTGGTTGGCAGTGGTAGCCAGGCAATATCTAGTTCTTCTGGTCTCATGGTAATTGAGGGTGAGGTTCACGTAGTCCATTAGTCCCTTGGACTAATTGTGCCTATGTGTCTTTGATTTTCTTCACTCTTCTTTGCTATGAAGGAGGAGAAACCAACAGTTGCAATAGTTGGATGGCTGCTCACAAGTTTTTAGGACCCTAGGCTCTACTCATCACAGTACAGTACAGAACATTGTCTTTGTGGACTTTGTTATGCCAATGGCCCTTGATGTCTCCTGTGACTATAATCCACAGGTCCAGTGACTCATTCCTTCAAGATGTCTGGTTATGGCTAAAAAGTTTTCATAATTTTGCCCCATTAGCTCTATTGTATACATACATATCTTTGCAGCACACACATATATGTATGTAGAAATATTGTCTGCTAAACCTATATAACGTTGTGGGGATACTCCCATTCGCTTACCCTTACCTGATCATCTTGCCTAGCCACCTATGCATCCACTCATAGACAAATGTTTATTACTGGTCATGCAGGATTATGTATGCAATAGTGTTTACCTTTGTTGTCTCTAACTCTTTTGCACTGTGCATCTCTCCATGTCTTCTTTTCTTAGAAATATTGTGCTTGCTACCCAATTTGTGTATATTGCTTTCCCCTTCACCCAAATTAATGTCTATTTCTTATCCAGTTAATAATTTTCCCTCCTTTGCCTCCCATCCCATCTCTGGTAACCATTAACGAATGCTTCTTTCCATGTGTAAAACTTTCCTTGATTTTTTCCCTTGTAGACTCATACATTTGTCCTTTTGTGGTTGACTTATTTCATTCAGCATAATGTTCTTCGAGTACATCCACATTAGGAGGTGTTTGGAGTACTCTTCATATTCTTTAATGTTATATAGTATTTCATTGTGGGTATGCATAAAAGTTTGTTTGTCCATTCATTTGTTGATAGACACTTAGGTAATTTCCATCCCTCTGCTATTGTGAATAATGCTGCAGTGAACATAAGTATACATATATCTATTCCTGTCCCAAGTTTCACTTCTTTAGTATACATATTTAGGAGATTGCTGTATCAAATGGTTTGGTTATTTCCGACTTTTTAAGGAAGTCCCATACCATTTTCAACAGTGGTTGTACCATTTAACAGTTCCCAACAGCAGTATATGAGAGTTCCATTCTTTCCACACCCTCACCAACACTTGCTGTTTTCTGTCTTATTGAACTTTGCTAGGAGCTTTGATGGCATAATGCCTAAGGCATGTGACTGTTAACTAGAAGGTTGGTGGTTCAAACCCACCAGCTACTCCTTGGAAGGAAGATTGGACAATCTACTTCTGTAGAGATAGCACTTCAAAAACCCAAGGAGGGGTTGCAATGAGTCAACTCAACTTGATGACAGTGAATTGTTTATTATAATAACAATAATAATAATAATAATAATTATTATTATTGCTGGGGTGAGATGATATCTCATTGTTGGTTAGTTTGTATCGGTCTAATGGCTAATGAGCTAATGAGCACACATAACTGTGCTCATGAGGAACCTATACATAGACCAAAAGGCTGTCATTCAAACAGAACAAGAGGATGCTGCATGGTTTAAAATCAGGAAGGGTATGTGTCAGGGTTGTATTGTTTCACCATACTTATTCAATATGTATGCTTAGAAAATAATCTGAGAAGCTTCACTCTATGAGGAAGAATACAGAACCAGGATGGGAAGAAGATTCATTCATTTGACAACCTGTAATATGTAGATGACACAATCGTGCTTGTTGAAAGTGAAGATGGCTTGATCTTGATGAAGATCAAAGACTACAGTCTTCAGTATGGATTACACCTCAACAAAAAGAAAACAAATATGCTCACAAATGGACCAATAAATAACATCTCAGAAAATGAAGAAAAGATTGAAGTTGTCAGGGATTTCATGTTACATGCATCCACAATCAATACCCATGGAAGCTGCAGTCAAGAAATCAGATGTCTTACTGCCCTGGGCCACAACTCATCTGACAGTCTGTTGTACTGTGGGGGCTTGTATGCTACAGTGAGACTGAAGGCCATGCCACCAGAATTTCAAATACCAGCAGAGTCACCCATGGTGGACAGCTCAGCAGGCCATCCAGACTAAGACAGACTGGGAATAAGGAAGTAGCTATCCACTTCTCAAAGAATTGACCAGTGAAAACCATATGAATAGCAGTGAAATACTGTCTTATATATTACTGGAAAACTTTATGAATATCCCTGAAATATTTGCTGATAT
This sequence comes from Orycteropus afer afer, assembly GCF_000298275.1. NCBI lineage: Eukaryota > Metazoa > Chordata > Mammalia > Tubulidentata > Orycteropodidae > Orycteropus > Orycteropus afer. The sequence continues at coordinate 9,488,380 of NW_006921699.1, read as the reverse complement.
AGTGCCAGAAGATGAGACCATCAGGTCAGAAGGCAATAAGAATACAACTTGGGGAAGAGATGCCTCCTCAAAGTAGAGTCAACCTTAATGATGTGGATGGAGTAAAGCTTTTGAGATCTTCATTTGCTGATTGGGCATGACTCAAAATGGGAAGAAACACCTGCAAACATCCATTAATAATCAGAAAGTAGAATGTATGAAGTGTGAAAATAGGAAAATTGGAAGTTATCCAAAATGAAATGGAACACATGAAGACAGATAATCTAGGCATTAGTGAGGTGGAATGGACTGATATTGGCCATTTTGAATAAGACAACCAAATTGAAGAGGAACAGTGTGACATTCATCATCACAAAGAATATTTCAAGATCTATCCTGAAATACAATGCTGTCAATGATAGGATAATATCCACATGCCTACAAGGAAGATCGGTTCACACTATTCAAATTTATGCACCAACCACTAAAGTCAAAGTTGAAGAAATTGAAGATTTTTACCAACTTCTGCAGTCTGAAATTGACTGAATACTCAAATCAAGATCTATTAATTATTACTGATAATTGGAATGTGAAAGTTGGAAACAAAGAAGAATCATCAGTAATTGGAAATATGGCTTTGGTGATAGAAATGATGCCACAGATCACATGATAGAATTTTGCAAGAACAATGACTTATTCATGGCAAATGCATTTTTCAGCAACATAAATGACAGTTATGGATCTCACCAGTTATGGACCTCACCAGATGGAATACACAGGAATCAGATCAACTACATCTGTGGAAAGAAGTGATGGAGAAATTCAACATCTTCAGCCAAAACAAGGACAGGAGCTGACTGTGGAACAGAACCCAAAGTATCAAAATATCAATTGCTCATACGCAAGTTCAAGTTGAAGCTGAAGAAGATTTAAACAAGTCCACAAGAAGCAAAGTATGACATTGCTTACATCCCACATGAATTTAGAGACCATCTGAAGAACAGATTTGATGCATTGAGCACCAATGAGTGAAGAGCAAATGAGTTGTGGGACAATATCAAGAACATCATACATAAAGAAATGAAATGGTCATTAAAAAGAGAGGGAAGGAAGAAATGACCAACACTGATGTCAGAAGAGACTGTGAAACTTGCTCTTGTATGGAGAGTTGCTAAAGCTAATAGAAGAAATGACAAGATAAAAGAGCTGAACAAAAGATTTCAAAAAGCAGCTCACAAAGACAAAGTCAATTATTATAATGAAATGTACAAAGACCTGGAGTTAGAAAACCAAAAGGGAAGAACATGCTTTGCATTTCTCAAGCTAAAAGAACTGAAGAAAAACAGGCTTTGAGTTGCAATGTTGAAGGACTGTACAGGCAAAATACTGAATGATGCAGGAAACATCAAAAGAAGATAGAATACAAAATGTCGCTATATAAAAATGAATTGGTTAATGTTCAATTATTTAAGGAGGTGGCATATGATCAAGAATCAATGATACTGAAGGAAGAAGTCCAAGCCGCACTGAAGGAATTGGCAAATAATGAGACTCCAGGAATTGAAAGAATACCCACAGAGATGTTTCAACAAAGGATATTGCACTGAAGGCACTTACTTGTCTAAGACAAGTAACTTGGAAGACAGCTACCTGGCCAACTGACTGAAAGATACATATTTGAACACATTCCAGAAAAAGGTGATCCAACAAAATGTAGAAATTATTCAATAATATTAATAGCACACACAAGTAAAATCTTACTGAAGATAATTCAAAAACTGTTGCAGCAGTTATTGACAGGGAACTTCCAGAAATGCAAGCTGTATTCAGAAGAGGTCATGGAAGGAAGAATATCATTGCTGATGTTAGATGGATCTTGGCTGAAAGTAAAGAATACCAGAAAAATGTTTACTTATGTTTCACTGACTATGCAAAAGCATTCGACTGTGTGATCATAACAAATTATAAATAACTTTGAGAAGAATGGTAATTCCAGAACCGTTAAGGAACCTGTACATAGACTAAAAGGCTGTCATTTCAGCAGATAAAGTCAATACCACATGGTTTAAAATCAGAACGTGTGTGTGTCAGGGCTGTATCCTTTCACCATACTTATTCAATCTGTATGTTGAACAAATAATCTGAGAAGCTGGACTATATGAAGAAGAACACAACATCAGGATTGGAGGAAGGCTCATTAACAACTGTGATATGCAGACAACACAACCTCATTTGCTGAAAGAGAAGCTGACTTGAAGCACTTACTGATGAAGATTAAAGACTACAGTCTTCAATATAGATTATTGTTGTTGTTGCTGTTCTGTGCCGTTGAGTCGTCTCCAAGTCATAGCAACCTCTCCTTGGGTTTCTGAGGCAGGATTACTATGGAGGTAAATTGCCCAATCTTTCTTCTGAGGAATGGCTGATGGATTTGAACCTCCAACCTTCTGGTTAGCAGTCAAGTGCCTTAGGCACTATGCCACCAGTGCTCCCCTCAATATGGATTACTCCTCAACATAAAGAAAATGGAAATCCTCACTAGTGGACTAATAACAGCATCATGATAAATGGAGAGAAGATTGAAATTGTCAAGGATTTTCTTTTGCTTGTATCCACAATCAACACTCATGCAAGAAGCAATCAAGAAATCAGAAGTCATATTCCACTGGCAATCTGTAACAAAAGACCTTTTTAAAGAGCAACGATGTCACTTTGAAGAATAAGGTGGGCCTAACCCATGCCATGGTATTTTCAATTGTGTCATATGTGTGTAAAAGCTGGACAATGAACAAGGAAGAGCCAAGAAGGGTTAATGCTTTTGAATTGTGTTGGCAAAAAACATTGAAAATACCATGGACTGCCAGAAGAATGAATAAATCTGTCCTGGAAGAAGTATAGTTGGAATGCTCCTTGGAATCAAGAATGACTGGTATTCATCTCACCTACTTTGGTCATGTTGTCAGAAGGGATCATTCCTCAAGAAAGATATCATGCTTGGTAAAGTGGAGGCTCAGCAAAAAAGTGGAAGATCCTCAATGAGACAAATTTACACAGTGGATGGATGATGGGCTCAAGTATAGCATGGATTTTGAGGATGGCGCATGACCAGGCAGTGTTTTGTTCTGTGGTACATAGGGTAGCTATGAGTCTGAGCAGACTCAAAGGTTCCTAACAACAACAAATACGGCTAATGATCATGACTATTTCTTCCTGTGTTTCTTGGCCACTTGACTATCTTCTTTGGTGAAGTGTCTGTTCATGTCCTTTGCATATATTTTGGGTGGATTTTTTAGTCTCTTTGTTGTTGAAGTGTTTAAGTTTTCTATAAATTTTAGAGATAAGTCCCTTGTCAGAAAGGTTGTTGTCAATATTTTTTCCCCAACCACTATTTTCTTGTTTTACTCTTTTGAAGAAGTCTTTTGATGTGCATATGAATTTGTTTTAGAAAGTCCCAACTAGTTTATTCTGCTATTTATGATTTTTTGGTTATGTTTGATAATCAATTTATGCCATAAATTAGGGTTTCTAAGTTTGCCCTATTTTATGTTTGAAGAACTTTATAACTTTAGATTTTACATTTAGGTCTTTGATACACCTTGAATTAGTTTTTGTATATGTGAGGTATGTTTCATTTTTATGAAAATGGATTTACAGTTTTGATAGCACCATTTGTTGAAGAGACTATCTTGTCCCCATTTAATGGATTTCAGCCCTTTGTCAAAGATCAGCTGTCCATAGGTGGATGGATCTACTTCTGGACTCTCAATTCTGTTCCATTGTTCTATGTGTCCATCGTTGTACCAATACCAGGCTGTTTTGACTACCATGGCTGTATAGTAGACTTTGAAGTCTGGAAGAGTGGGACTTTGATCTTTTCTTCAGTAGTGCTTTGCTTATCCAAGCTCCCTTTCCTTTCCATATGAAATTACTGATTGGATTTTCAATGTCATTAAAGAATGTTGATGAAACCTGAATCAGGATTGTATTGTATCTATAGATTGCTTTGGGTAGTATAGATATTTTCACAATGCTCACTTTTCCTATCCATGAGCATGGTAAGTTCTTCCATTTATGTAGGTCTCTTTTCCTTTCTTGTAATAGTGTTTTAAATTTTCTTTGTATAGGTGATTTGTATCTTTGGTGAGATTTATTCCTAAGTAGTTTATCTTTTTGGTAGTTATTGTAAATGACATTGTTTCCCTTATTTCCTTTTCTGAGATCTCTATGCTGATGTAGAGGAATACAAATTATTTTAGTATGTTGATTTTTTTATCCTGCCAATTTGTTGAATCTTTCAATTAGTTCCAGTAGTTTCCTTGCTGAGTTTTTAGGATCTTCTATGTGAAGTACAGGAAGAAGGAAGAGACCATCTACTTCTCAAAGAATTGGCCAGGGAAAACCTTATGAATAGCAAAGAAACACTGTCTGATACATTACTGTGCAACTTTATGAATAGTCCGTTTAGCTTAGAAGGCTCTCAAAATAGGACTGGGAAAGAGCTGCATCATCTGAGTAAACCGAGGCTTACTCATATGGATAAGGTAAAGCTTTCGAGATCTCTATTTGCTGACCTGGCACCACTCAAATTGAGGAGAAACAGCTGCAGACTCCATTAATCATCAGAACATGAAATGTATGAAGTATGATTCTAGGAAAATTGGAAGTTGTCAAAAATGAAATGGAATGCATAAAGATTGATATCCTCAGCATTAGTGAGCTGAAATGGACTGATTTTGGCCATTTTGAATCAGACAACCACATGATCTACTATGCAGGGAATGACAGTTTAAAGAGGAATGGCATGGCATT
>NW_006921699.1:9480686-9481486 GCF_000298275.1 Orycteropus afer afer | reverse complement strand
CCTCATATGCATGTGAGAGCTGGACCATGAATAAGGAAGACCAAAGAAGAGTTGATGCTTTTGAGTTGTGGTGCTGGCGAAGCATGCTGAAAGTACCATGGACTGCTAAAAGAACTAATTGATCTGTCCTGGAGGAAGTGCAGCCAGTATGCTCCTTGGAAGTGAGAATGGCCAGACTTCGTCTCATCTATTTTGGTCATGTAAGAAGGGCCCATTCCGTGGTGAAAGATGTCATGCTTGGTAGGGTGGAGGGTCAACAAAAGAGGGGGAGGCCTTCAATGAGATGGATTGACAAGGTGGCTGCAATGATGGGCTCAAGTATAGCAGGGATTATGGAGCTGGTGTGGGATCAGGCAGTGTTTCATTCTGCTGTGCACTGGGTCGCTATGAGTTGGAAATGACTCAACGGCATCTAACAACAACAACAACGTATGAAGGAGCATATCATCTGCAAGTAGGAATAATTTTACTTCTTCCTTATCATTCTGATGCTTTCTATTTCCTTTTTTTTTTCCATTTTATTTCCCTAGCTAGGACTTCCAATCCAATCTTGAATAGAAGTGGTAATGGAGGGCCACCTTGTCTGGGTCATATTCTCAATGAGAATGCTCTAAGTCTCTCTCTATTGAGAATAATGTTGGCCACTGTTTTTCTATATATACCCTTTATTGTTGAGGAATTTTCCTTCTATTTCTATTTTGCTGAGTTTTTGTTTGTTTGTTTTGTTTTTATCAAGCATGGGTGCTGGATTTTATCAAATGCCTTTTCTTCATTATTTGATATGATCATGTGGTTCTTAT
>NW_006921699.1:9477608-9479427 GCF_000298275.1 Orycteropus afer afer | reverse complement strand
TTTCTTTCCTTAGTTATATTTGCTGATGGTTAGTCATTTTTGTTAATCTTTTTGAAGAACCAACTTCTAGGTTTGTTGATGATTTCTATTGTTTTCTGTTTCATTTATTTCAGCTCTAATCTTTATTATTTCCTTTTTCTGGTGACTGTAGTCATTTTTTCCAATTGTTGGAGTTGTTAGGTTAAGGTATTGATTTGTATTTCTTCTTCTCTTTTATATGTGCATTTATTGCTATAAATTCCCCTCTGTGTACTGCTTTGGCTGTGTCTCAAATGTTTTGGTATATTGTGTTTTCACTCTCACTTGGTTCTAAGAATTGTTTTATTTCATATTTCCTTTCTTTTCTTTTTTTTTACTCAGTAGTATTTGAGCAGGGTCTTATTCAGTTTCGCAGTGTTTGATTTTTCTTCCCTGATCTTTCTATTATTGATTTCTAATTTATAGTGTTATGATCTGAGAAGATGCTTTGTAGTGTTTTAATGTTTTGAAATTTAGTGAAGTTTCCTTTGTGGTCTAACATATGAGCTACTCTGGAGAATGATCCATGTGCACTGGAAAAGAATATGTATTGTGTTTTTGTTGGGGGGAGTATTCTGAATATGTCAATGAGATCAAGTTGGTTGATTGTATTGCTGAGATCTTCTTTATATTTTTCTTATTTCTTTCTAGTTATTCTGTCCTTCATCAAAACTGGTGTATTAGAGTCTCTTACAACTATTATGGAGTTGTCTATTTCATTTTTCAATTCTGTTAATATTTCCTTTATGTATTTTGGAGTTCTTTCACTGGATGAATAGATATTAATTATGGTTAAGTCTTCTTGCTTTTATCATTATATATTTAATGTCCTTCCTTGTCCCTTATGCTAGTTTTTGCCTTGAAGTCTATTTCATCAGAAATTAATATTGCCATTCCTGTTCTTTTTTGGCTCACATCAGATTCATACATTCTTTTTCCATCCTTTTATTTTTAACTTAATTTAATCTTTGTGTCTAAGGTAAGTCCCTTGTAGGCAGTATATTGATAGTTCCTGTCTTTTTTTTTAAATACATTCTACCACTGTATTTATCTTGGCTGGTGCCTTTAATACATTCACATTTAGTGTAATTAATTATAGGTATTAATTTATTGCTGTCATTCTTTTGTGTTTTTTACTATGGTGTTGATGGCTTGTATGTTCCAAACATTTTTTTTTCTGTGCTGAATTCATATTGCTATCAGATTTTCTTCATTGTTCTTCATTTTATGTTTACTAGAACCTAATGATTTTCTTCTTTCTTCTTTTGATTAGAAGACTCATTAATTTTCTTTGTAGTTACCTTGTATTTAATTTTTGTATTCCTAAGTTTGAAAAGTTAGTGAGAACAATGGTTGATTAAGCACAGTGAGTCTGCTTAAGGGTTCTTTTTAGGGTCTCAAGTCAAATGAACAAATCCAGGGTTTGTACATATGTTTCATCACAGGCACTGATTCTGATGTTACCATCAGAAGCTGAAATATGTGTTGAAAGTTTATGTCTCAGGAAGTAAGAAAGCCGAGGAAACCATCTTGAGAGTGGAGCTTCACGGAGCATTGGAATGTCACTCAAGATACCATAGTAACCCAAGCAGCTCAGAAGCTATCTGCTAGCCGGCATTCCTCTCCCCTTTTTTTTTTCCTGCCATCAACTACCAACCCCCTGGATACCTCATTACTTCTACTACCTTCTGGCTTCTGCTTACTGCTTTTTGTGTGTTGGCCTCATTTTCTCTTGCTAAAGGAGCTCTGGTAGCATAATGCCTAAGGCACTTGACTGCTAACCAGAAGGCTGGTGGTTCAA
>NW_006921699.1:9467331-9476434 GCF_000298275.1 Orycteropus afer afer | reverse complement strand
GAGAGAGAGAGAGAGAGAGAGAGAGAAAGAGAGTGGTTTTCTTGAAGTCTTGGAAGGCTTTGTATATATATCTTTTGAGTTCCTTATACGGTAATTCTATCATCTTTTCACCTGTTCTTCCTTGGGGAAGTTTCCTAGTTCTTTATTTTGGTCACTTGCTTGCACTATCTTGTCCTGTTTCTTTACTTGAACTGAAGTTCTCTATTGTTTCTGAGATATTTGGAGTTGTAGTTTTTACCCGATGACTATGTGTTCATTTGTTTCACCTTGGTGTCACAGGCATGTGTGTCTTGTGTTAAATGAGAAGAAGACTTGTCAGTAATGCATGCAAGCAGGCAGACCCACAGGCACTCTCTGTTTGCTTGGGTCAGTGGCTGGGCTGCTGGTGAGAGGAGGTGGCCTGAGGAACCAGATGGGTGCAACAAGGCTGAGGAGATGTCCCTAGCCACCAGGTTAGTGAGGGCTAGAGGGGGCTCACCCCGATCACTGGGAAGGTATGGTAGGTAAAGCAGAGAAAGCACCTCTCTACTTGCAATTCATTGGTATGGGCCTGGTGCACTTCTGGGCATGTGTAGCCAATTATCCAGTTCCTGTCCAGATTCAATTGGAAGGCTAGTCCATACAAAATCCAGCATCTCTAATCACCACCCCACAGACTTTCACCTTCATGTGGGCCTTCAAGCCAAATGACTAGTGTTCACTAATAGTGAGTTGTTTCATCACCATTCACTAGCTCTTTCCTCACTCTGTAGTCCTCTGTGCCACTGAGAGTCTCACTTATTTCCCTACACTTTCCTCTCCCAGATTGAACATGTATTCTGCTCACCTTGATTCATTCCAAATCTGTCACACTGTGTCTCTGTCCCAGCATAGCTGCCATCAAGTCGGGTCCTCCTCACCTGTGTATGATGCCTTTTGTGTCTCAAAATGGCAACACTTCATTGGATATTGGCTTTTCTCTCCCTAGTCACTGTCCTTGCTCCATCTCCCTTTCCAGTGAGCACTCAATCTACTTATTTATCCTTTCATTTGGTGCTTAAGAGTTCCAAGGTCATCATCTGTATCTGTTGCACTCAAGTTTTTCTGGGCTCTGTTATAGAGGGATTGGGCAGATTGTGCAACCAGGATGACATATTATCATTTTTGTGTTATAGTTTATATTGCATACATTATTTTTTTAAATGGCACTATTTTTGCATGTGGGAGCTCTGGCGGTGTAGTACCTAAGGCATTTGACTGCTAACCAGAAGGCTGGTGGTTCAAATCCACCAGCCACTCCACAGAAGGAAGGTTGAGCAATCTATTTCCATAGAGATACAGCCTCAGAAACCTAAGGGAGGGTCGCTATGAGTTGCAAACAACTTGACAGCAGTGAGTGAGTGAGTGAGTGAGTGATTTTTGCATGTTATGTTCAAAATGTGAAAATTGACAGTTTGGCACACACTGATTCTATAAATCACTCAATGCCTATAGTAGAAATTATCAAAGTAACATTTGTAAAGCTATGTAATGTTTTGTCACCACATTAAGAAAGGCTATCATTAAAGCTTGTAATCATGAAAACACCATTCTACAATTAGTTTGACTCAAAGCAGTTAGAAATTATACACACACACACAAACACACACATATATTGGAGCTCTGTGGTGTAGTGCCTAAGGCATTTGACTGCTAACCAGAAGGCTAGTGGTTAAAACCCACCAACTGCTCTTTGGAAGGAAGGTTGGGCAATCTACTTCCATAGTGATATAGCCTTGGAAACTCAAGAAGGGGTTGCTATGAGTCTGATCTGACTCAATGGCAATGAGTTTGTTATATATAACAAAGAGACAGAGAGTGCCTGTGGCTCTGCCTGCTCACATGTGTCACTGACATTGAGTTTGTGTGTGTGTGTGTGTGTGTGTATCTGGAAAGGAAAACTTTAAGGCCCAGGCCCAGAGCCCATTTCTTATTCTCTGGAAAATGGCTGATTTTTACTTGAATTATCTTAATAACTGGAAGATGTCAAACTTGAGCTACCCAGAGACTCTGATAAAATTTGTTACCTAATTTATCAGTCAGGGTTTGATCAGAAAACAAAACCACTAAGAGAAATACAGATATATTGAGATACAGGGATTTGGAGTCCCTGATTGGTGCAAACAGTTAACACACTTGGCTGCTAATTGAAAGGTTGATGGTTCCATTCCACCCAGAGGGACCTCGGAAGAAAGAACTAGTGACCTACTTCCAAAATATCAACCACTGAAGACCCTGTGGATACAGTTCTACTCTAACACACATGGGGTCACCATGAGTCAAAATCTACTAGATGGCAACTGGTTATTGTTGGGATTTGAAACTTGCACAACTGATAGAGTTGATTAAATAGTCTAGGTGAAGCTATTCTTCCTGTTTCTGCTATTGGAGATTGAAATCCACAGACAAGGCTGTCAGGAAGAAAAGATGGATATGAAATGGGAGAAGCAAGGAAAAACTGGAACCTGGGAGGATGAACTAGAAAGGACTATAACCCACTGTAACCTTTCACTGCCTTCAAGCCTCCTATTTGCTAAACATGTATCTGGTTCAAGAACCATAGAAGATGAAGGCAGGAGTGCAGGAGCTGGGGGTGAGCCAGCAGATCAACTACAACAGTGATAACAGGTTGTGTGCTGCAGCCACACTTCATTCAAAAAAGACAAAATAATAATAATAAAAAAAAAGATGGCTGCTGCAACACTTATACCTTCCACACCTCCTACAGAATATCTCTAGTGGTCTAATTGAGAGAATTATGCAAGAAAAGGAATCTGAGAAAGGTAGTTCCTGTTAAACTAAGTTGACAGAATACAAATACACCATGCCTATTCTTCAGATAAGATCTAGCATGAGAGGGATGTGATCAAATGTACTATCTCAGAACATAGCATCTTAGATTTGTTCAAGGAGTCCCAGGCTGGTACAATCAGTTAAATGTTTGATTAACTAAAATTTTGGGTGTTTGAACCCAGTCAAAGGTGCCTCAGAAGGTAGGCCTGACAATCTGCTTCAGAAAAGTAATAGCCTTAAAAAACCCTATAGAGCAGTTTTACTCTGCATGCATGGGGTCTCTATGAGTAGGAATAAACTTGATGGAACTGACAGCAACAAGATTTGCTTGAAACAACTGTTGGTGTTATGCAGGCAAAGAGTTTTTTCAAAGAAATATTTATCAGTTAAAAAATGCCTAGCACTGACTTCCAGTGAGACAGCAGAATAGGCAGACAAGCTACACAGACCCTCTTTAACAAAGAAAAGAGAAACCAATTGACAGAGGCACAGAAGATAATCCTGCAGTCCTGAGCTTTGGAAGGAAGTATACAGAAGTGGATTGGGAACCAATTAGTGGAAAAACTTGAATGAAAACAGTGAGTATGGAGACAGTAAGAGCAGCGGACTGTCAGCTACTCTGATGGGATCAAAAGCCTGAATATTTCCACGTGGTGCTGGGACCTGAAAATTGACCTAAACATCAGCTCTGGTCACCAAGCACTGCAGGGATGATTGCCCTGGCGGAGTATGACTAGGAAAAGAAACAGCAAGGAGGGAAACAACGTGAGCTGTGAACTTTTGGCTGTCCAGAGGACACAGCCATTTTGATTGTTTCCAAGTGGTGGCCATTTTGGATATGTAAAGTGACTGAGGGTGCAGCCATTTTGAATGTTTACAAGAGCTGACCATATTGGGTATTTAAAGTGACCAAGGGCACAGCCATTTTGAATGTTTACAAGTGGTGGCCATATTGGATTTTAAAGTGATAGCATTCTCATTTGGAATCCAGGGACCTAAGAATAGGTTCAATTTGCCAAGGATAGCAGGGACATATAGGAGGATGACAAGGGGAAAGGAGACAGGTGATGAGTGTATAAGTGCTGCCAACTAGTGAATAGAGGAGCACAGTACCCTGTTTACATAGATAACATCCAAACAAAACAAAGAAAATGAAAGTAGTGGGCAAGCCACTCCAACATACACTTACCAATTAGATATAAACACAAAAATGTCACAATGCATTGGAGACAACAGAGCATCACAGTCCACATAAAGGAAAAAGATAAAGCAGGAGAAACAATGGACTAGGATACAGACCAAAACATATCCCTGAGGAAGAAGCATCATTGGCACTCCCTTATAAGGAATTCAAAAGAACTGTATTTAGGTATTCAAAAACTAATAGACAGATCAAAGAAAACACTGACAAAATTGAGGAAAACACAGAGAAAACCCTAGAACAATTTTGAAAGACAATATAAGAACAAAATGACAAAATAAATGAAAAATTAGAAATGATACAAAATCTACAGACAGAAATCCAGAAGATTAATAAAAATTTTTCAGAAATAAATAACAAATTGAATAGGCAAAGAAATAGAATTGAATCAATAGATGACAGAATTAGTAAGATTGAAGACAAATACCTCAATACTTCTTTGGAAAGGGATCAATCAGAAAAAAGATCAAAACAAAATGAAAAAAGCCTAAGGATCATGTGGGATACCATCCAAAGGAATGATTTATGTGTAATCAGAATTCCAGGACAGGAAGAGACAAATAAAGCCACAGAGAAAATTGCCAAAGATTTGTTGGAAGAGAATTTCCCAGGTATGATGAAAGAATATATCCATTCAAGAAGTCCACTGAACCCCAAACAGGATAGATCCCAAAAAAAAATCATCAAGGCATATCATCATCAAACTCATCAAAACCAAAGACAAAGACAGAAACATGAAAGCAGCATGGGAAAAAGTAAAAGTTACCTACAAGGGGCAACCAGTAAGACTAAGCTTGGATTTCTCATCAGAAATGATGCAGACAGGAAGACAATCGGATGATATATATAAAACCCTGAAAGAGAAAAATTTCTAACCAAGAGTTATACACACAGCCAAATTGTCCCTCAAATATGATGGTGAAATTATGACATTTCCAGGTGAGCAGAAATTAAGGGAATTTGTTAAAACCAGACCAACCTTACAAGAGATGCTAAAGGGAGTTCTTTGGACAGAGAACCAACAACAGCAAACAACAACCGACAATTAACACACATGGTGACATAACCCAGAAACCAATCCAAAGTAAATAAGCCTACAAGATTGTAAAGAGGGAACCAAAGACATCAATTGACAAATGAGGACAACTTCAAACCACAAAGAAGGAAAAAACTGTGTAGTTATACAACTTCTAAATGGTGAGAAAGTCAAGACAACTGCAAGATAGAGCAGACTGTCCTTAACTTGGGAAGAAAATTATAAATCACAGGGCAACATCAAAGAAAAATGATAAACCTCCACATCAAAATAAAAAAGAGGACAAGCACAAATATTTAGCAAATACTAAATAAGCACAAATATTTAGCAAATACTAAATCAGTAGCAAAGAAAGTGATAGCACAATTCAAAAACAAAATGAGCTCAGCATACAAAATTATATGGAACAAAGAAATCAGGAACACCATGACAAAGCACACAACGAAATGACAGCAACAAATTCATACTTGTTGATAATTACATATCTGACAAGGGACTGATGTCTAAAATTTATAGAAAACTCCAATGCCTCAACAACAAAAAGATTAACAATTCATTTTAAAAATGGGCATAAAACATGAATAGACACCTCACCAAAGAGGATATTCAGGTGGCCACCAAATACATGAAAAAATACTCACGATCATTAGCTATCAGAGAGATGCAAATCAAAACAACAATGAGATACCATCTTTCTCCAGCACTATTTGCAAAGTTCAACCAGACAGAAAATAACAAATGCTGGCAAAGATGTGGAGAGATTGGGACTCTCGTACACTGCTGGTGGGACTGTCAATGATGCAAGCACTGTGGAAAACAGTATGGCGATTCCTTAAAAAGCTGGAATTAGAAATACCATTTGACCCAGCAATCCCATTAGTAGGTATATAAGGAAGGTTGGGCAATCCTACTTCCGTAGTGATACTGCCTCGGAAACCCAAGGAGGGGTCGCTATGAGTCAGGGCCGACTCGATGGCAAACAACAACAACAACATACTAAAGAAGTAAGAGCCAGGACAAGAACAGATAAATGCACACCCATGTTCACTGCAGCACTGTTTGCAATAGCAAAAAGATAAAAACAACCTACTTGCCCATCAACAGAAGAATGGATAAGCAAACTATGGTACATACACACAATGGAATACTACGCAACACTAAAGAATAATGTAGAGTCTGTGAAACACCACATAACATGGATGAACTTGGAGAGCATTATACTGAGTGAAATAAGTCAATCACAGAAGGACAAATATAGTATATTTCATTATTGTAAAAAGTCAAGAAAAGGTTTATGTATGGAAGGAAACTTTCATTGTTGGTTACCAGGGTTGGGAAGGAAGGGGAGGGAACACTGGGAAAAAAAAAAAAAAAAAAAAGCATTGACCCATGTCCCATGTCACTTTAGTTTTGTGTATTTCACCGAACATAAATTTTATTTCAATAAAAAACATTTAGAATGGGGGGGGGGGCGGAATGCCTAGCACTGTGTTAATGGCTTCATTCTCATTTGGCTTAGTTAATTCTTAACATTAGTGTGATGCTCGTTACCTTTATTTTGCAAACAAATACATTGAAGTTTAGAGAAGTCAACTGGCTCACTCACAGCAAATCACAAGCATAGTTGCAATTGATTCTGCAACCCCTGCCCTTCATTAATAAACTCTCTTACTCCTGTGGCATTAATTATAGAAAAATTTCTCCATCACCTTTTATGGAAATCTAAGATGACCCAGACTCTTTTTGGTTACATTGGTGTAGTCATGCACATTGAGCTTATGTTCCGGGGTAAGCACTGGATAAGAATCTGAGACCCACTGGGAAATAGAACTGGAAAGGTGCTGAGAGATACACTGCCCCCAGAAACAAGAAATGATTTGAGAAGAGAAGAGGATTAAAAGTCCAGAAAGAAAGTGAGAGAAGGAAGTTGCAGGTCCATAAAACAGGAATATTCAGCAAAACTAAGGTGGGAAGAAGAAAGGTATACTAGCCAAAGAAAATACAACTGCATTTTCAAAAGAAAAACAAGGCTTCCCCACCCCCATGAGGATATGGGGCAGTTCTGGAGTAATAAACAGATGAAGGGCAGCTCCAGGATTTTAATGGAAGCAAGGAGGAGTTGTGTGTCTCTCAGTCAGACCTCTGTAAACTGCACTGTCATAAGCTCAATATGTAATGAATGGCCAGAAGTATAATTTTGTCCTCCCTATGGAGATGGACCACAACTCACCTGTCAGTTTGTAATACTGTGGTGGCTTGCATGTCATGGTGATTCTGGGACCTATGACACTGCCATTTCAAATATCAGCAGAGTCGCTAATAGTGGACAGCTTTCAGCTGAGTTTCCAGACTAAGACAGACTAGGGAGAAGGACAGGGCAGTCTACTTCTGAAATAATGGCCACTGAAAACCTTATGAATAGCAGTGGAATCTTCTCTAAGATAGTTCTGGAAAATGAGCCCTTCAAGTTGGAAGGCACTCATAATGTGACTGGGGAAGGAATGCCTCCTCAACAAAGTTGACCTTAATGACATTAATGGACTAAAGCTTTCAGGATCTTCATTTGTTGATGTGGCATGACTCAAAATGAGAATAAATAGATACTAACACTCATTAATAATCAGAACATGGACTGCATGAAGCATGAATGTAAGAAAATTGGGAGATGTCAAACTGAAATGGACTGGTATTGGCCATTTTGAATCAGAAAATCACATAGTCTACTATGCTGGGAATGACAAATTGAAGAGGAATTGTGTCAAATTAATCACCAAAAGAACATATCAAGATCAATTCTGAAGTACAATGCTGTCAGTGATAGGATAATATCCATACACCTACAAAAAGATGAGTTAATACCATTATTATTCAAATTTATGCACCACTCACTAAAGCCAAAGATGAAGAAATTGAAGATTTTTACCAACTTCTGAAGTTTGAAATTGATTAAACATGTAATCAATATTGATAATTACTGATGACTGGAACATGAAAGGTGGAAACAAAGAAGCTTCAGTAGTTGGAAAATATGGACTTGGTGATAGAAATAACATGAGATCACATCATAAATTTTGCAATACCAATGACTTACTAAAGGCAAATACCTTTTTCAACAATATAAATGGCAACTGTACACATGGACCATGGCAGATGGAATGCGGAGGAATCAAGCCAAATATATTTGTGGAAAGAGACAATGGTGAAGTTCAATGTCATCATCAGAACAAGGCCAAGGGGCTGACTGTGAAACAGACCACAAATTGTTCATATGCAAGTGGAAGCTGAAGCTAAAGAAAATTAAAACAAGTCCACGAGTCTTAAAACACAAACTTCAGTGTATCCTACCTGAATTTAGAGACCCACTGAAGAATGTTGTTGTTAGGTGCCATCAAGTTGTCTCCAACTCATAACAACCGTATGCACAGCAGAACGAAACACTGTCTGGTCCTGCGCCAGCTCCATGACCCTTGCTATACTTGACTGCCACCATGTCAATCCATCTCGTTGAGGACGACCCTCCCCCTTACCAAGCATGACATCCTTCTCCAGGGAATGGTCCCTTCTGACAACATGACCAAAGTACGTGAGATGAAGTCTGGTAATTCTCGCCTCCAAGGAGCATTCTGGCTGCACTTCCTCCAGGAGAGACCTGTTAGTTCTTTTAGCAATCTATGGTACTTTCAGCATTCTTCTCCAACACCACAACTCAAAAGCAATGACTCTTCTTCATTCTTCCTTATTCATTGTCCAGCTCTAACATGCATATGATGTGAATGAAAATACCATACCTTGTGTCAGGCATACCTTAGTCCTCAAGGAGACATCTTTGCTCTTAAGCACTTGAAAGAGGTCCTTTGCAGCCAATTTGCCCAGTGCTATTCATCCTCTAATGTCCTGACTGCTGCTTCCATTGGCGTCTATTGTAGAACCAAGCAATCATTCTACAAATTATCTTTGACAAATTCAATCTTTTCTCCATTTATCGTGATGCTGCTTATTGGTCCAGTTGTGAGGATTTTTGTTTTCTTTATATTGAGATGTAATCCATACTGCAG
>NW_006921699.1:9465363-9466456 GCF_000298275.1 Orycteropus afer afer | reverse complement strand
GGTGTAATCTACTGTGAGCAGCTTAATAGCTGTCTTAGGGAATGTGGTCTGCTTCCTGTATATAAGCAGAAGCCTTAGGGAATGGTCTCTAGCCTATGGCACACTTGGACCCTGCATGTAGCTGTGCCTTTTTTCAGCAGCCTGCCATGCTCTACATACCTTGGGACTTACAATGGATTTAAATTAATGGCCTACCATATGGTTTGGTAACATCAGGACTGTGCCATTTTATTTGTTGATCTTGGGCTTGTAAGCCACAACAGCCACTAGCTGTCTGAGTGAATAGATGCCTCTAACTTCAGTGGGCTGAGAGCAAGAGGCAGCAAAAGGCAGAGCTGAAGCCCAAGGTTGAGGGCTTTCATACAGCCCCTAGAGCCTGGCACTTTGAACTTGAACTTAAAACCTCCAAATTGTGAGAGAATAAACTCCTGTTTGTTAAGGGCATCCCATTTGTGGTATATATTCCTATCAGAGTGGCACTAGGTAACTAGAACATTTCTAGATCATGTGCCACCTCCTGAAACGGATGAAGATCGACCTGTTCTTTTTGGCAAAGTGACTCTGTGTATTCTTTCCATCTTCTTTTGATGTTTCCTGCATCATTCAATATTTTCCCATAGAATCTTCCAATATTGCAGCTCGAGGCTTAAATTTTTTCCTCAGTTCTTTCATCTTGAGAAATGCTGAGGGTGTTCTTCCTTTTTGGTTTTCTAACTCCAAGCCTTTGCACAATTTCATTATAGTAATTGGCTTTGTCTTCCCAATGCTCTTTGAAATCTTTGGTTCAGCTCTTTCATCTTGTCGTTTCCTCCCTTTGCTTTAGCTACTCTCCACTCAAGGGCAAGTTACAAAGTCTCTTCTGTCATCTATTTTGGTCTTCTCTTCTGTTGTTGTCTTTTTAGTGACCTCTTACTTTCTTCATGGATGATGTCCTTGATGTCATTGCAGCACTATATACTTTGAAATACTGCAAATCATCTTCTCACATCACAATGCTATCAAGTTAGAAATCAACAATAGGAAGATCAATGGAAAAAGAGCAAACACATGGAAACTGAACAACATCCTCCTTAAGAATGACAGGGTAGGAGGC
>NW_006921699.1:9454281-9454726 GCF_000298275.1 Orycteropus afer afer | reverse complement strand
AATAAATGCACACATTAAAGAAGAAGAAATCAACACATTAAACCAACATCTCCAACAATTAGAAAAAGAGCATCAAAAAAGGTCTACAGTCACCAAAAAAAGGAAATGATAAATATTCAAGCAGAAATCAATGACATAGAAAATAGAAAGACAATAGAAAAAAATCAACAAGACCAGAAGTTGGTTTTTTTTAAAGATTTATGAAATTGACAAACCATTGGCAAATTTAACAAAGGAAAAGAGGGAGAGAATACAAATCACACAAATAAGAAATGAAATGGGTGACATCACAATAGAAATAAAAAGGATACCAGGATACTATGAAGAACTATACTCCGACAAATTTGAAAATCTGGAAGAAATGGACAGATTTCTAGAAACATACCACTTACCTAAACTAACACACACTGATATGGAAAAGTTAAACAGATCCATAATGAAATAA
>NW_006921699.1:9442979-9452805 GCF_000298275.1 Orycteropus afer afer | reverse complement strand
AAAAAAAAAAAAAAAAACAGCCACTGAAAACCCTATGAAGTACCTATACATATGGGTAGCCATGTGTCATAATTGACTACATGGCAATTGGACTGGAATCTATGAGGAAATAATTTATAATGCAAAGAACAATGATAACATCAACCAGAAAATGAGGAACTCAAGCAGCTAGGGGGCAAAACAAAGAGAAAGGCTGCAAAAAGATTTAGAACACAGGCTTTGCAGTTAAGAAAGCCAGAGTAAGAACCCTAAATGTAACTCTAACTGAGTGACTAAGAACAATACTTAACCTTAGTTTTCTCCATGGCATTGCAAAATAAAAATGATAATAATAGTGCTGGTTGTTTTGAGAATGAAGTGAGTAAGCCTGCCATTTGTGTGAATAGGATCTAACCAGTAATGAAGAAATTATTCTAATTATTTACAAATCTGAAGAAAAGATGAAGAACGAATAAACATATTCTCTTTACCCAGATGCACCAATTCCTTACATTTTGCCCTATTCTCCCTTTACCTCTTTTCTTATATCATTTCTGTAAACTCATTAATTTCTTTTTTACTCAACATGTTCCAATCAATTATCATCATTCTTTTTAATGCTTAACTTTTCCCAAGCCAGCTTTTGTTTTGTTTTGTTTTTAATAAACCCATTCATCTTTTTGACACAAGATTTTTCCCTGCTCTAGGCCTGGAAATAGTCATTTCTCTAAGGAAATTTTTAGTAATGATTGGTATTTAGAAATCCAGATCTAGGTGCCAACTGTGCTCATTGCTACTGTTGTGGCACTGCTTAAAAGCTTTACAGTAGTCAGAGCCAGGAACTGTGCTTGTACATCAGTGTTATCTCTTTATCCATCTATCTATATATGATGACCTCCTCCTGAGACCTCTGATTGACATCCAGCTCTATAGCATTTGTCCTCACTTATTGTCTCAGGCATAGAGGCTAGGATTTATACACATATTTTGAAGGGACACAATTTAATCCATAACAAAATCCCTTTGACCCCCCAAAATCCATGTCCTTGGCACATGATGAACACATTCACTCCCTCAGATCATAGCAAAAGTCTTAAATCCATTCCAAGTCCAAAAATCTCATTTTCTGAAGCATCTAAATCAATAGAGGTGAGATTTTAGACATATTCCTTCCTGGAGCAAAATCCCACTTCATCTGTGAACATGTGAAATTTAGAATACAAGTTACCTACTTCCAAAGTACAATAGTAGAATATATACAATGTAGACATTTCCATTACAAATGGGAGAAACTGCAGGGAAGGAAGGGATTACAGGCACCAAACAAGTCAATAACAACTGAACAAATTACATTTGCTCAAGGCTTGAAAATATCTCTGAGACTATTTGGGCAATAGCCCCACCCTCCGGAGCTCTGGTAGCAAAGTGCATAAGGCACTTGACTGCTAACCAGAAGGCTGGTGGTTCAAACCCACCAGCCACTCCTTGGAAGGAAGGTTAGGCAATCTACTTCCATAGTGATACTGCCTCATAAATCCAAGGAGAGGTCACTATGAGTCGGTTCTGACTCTACGGTACATAACAACAACAACAACAGCCGCACCGTCCAGACTGGGTATTGGCCATATCCTCTGAATTCTGAGTGGAGGCCTCTTGGCCCTGGGCTTCATTTTACCTTCTGGGTCCTCTCCTACTCCATCTGAGTGATGATCCCACTCATTGGTCCCAGCAGGCTCTGTACTTCTGCCTGTTGGTCATGGCAGACCTACTCTCTTAGCTTTGGGCAGCAGCCCCATCCTTCTGGCACACTTTAATGGCCACTTCAAACTCTGGATCCAAGTTGGTGAATATCTGACTTTTTTTGTTTTGAAACCTACTAAGCTGTGGCCCAATCCTTTGAGATCCAAGTGACCCTTTGAAACTGAGAAGTCCCTACTTCCTGTACTCCTTCCAACAGTTCTGCTGATCTCTGACCTGCTCCAGGGATGGTCTTTTTATTTTCTTAGAGGACAACAGATATAGCTCCTTTTGCCTGTTTCCTGCCTGTAGAATTCCAAAAGGCAGACTTAAATTTCAGTCAGCCCCAAAATGTGAAGTACAAAGTGTGACCCAGGAAGAGATAACTACACTCCAAAAGAACTGTTTGATGTTTCTAATACATAGAAACAGAAACATGGAAAAAATGTGTAGGAATTGCTATTAAGGGTGGGGAATAAAGGTGCAAGGAATATAACATTAGGTCAGTCTGAGTTTACTGATTTGGCCCTACTAAGCACAGATCCTTCATTCAATGTTTCATCTTAAGAGGTTAAGAAAGTATCTAATGATTTACTTGGTTGGTTTACTGAAGCATAGATTATGTGATGGCCTACACTAAGTCAAGTTGAAGTATCACCCCTGCCTTAGTATAAAGTAGAAGACAGTATCCAAAGGCTTAAGGAAATTGGCATGTTAGAATGGATTTATCAGATCAGACCCACAGACTCCCACAGAGAGTGTCCAGAGAACACATCTTTTACTACTGTGGTGAGAAAAAAAAAAAAAAAAAATTGTGAAGGGAGCCACAGCATCCTTGAAGACTGCTGTGATTGCTATTTTATGCAGGCCAGATTTGACACTGGGAACTGCCCTCACTGAATTAAGAACTTAAGTACAATGTGACTGATTGGACTCTGTGGTGGTAGGGGCCATATGGCAGCACTTAATCTACAAAGACAAAGTGGGAGTGGTTACCATAATGGACAGCAGGGTCAAAGCAGTAACCAGAATAGTCTGACTTGTATGGACTTATGGCATTGGCTACTTAGGTATGGTGTACCTAGGAGTGGAACAGATGGGAAATCTACTAAGTATTTACTTAATCTGTACAAGTGGAAGAATTCTAGGTCAAATGAACAGCAGCGTAACTTGGATCACCAGAATACAGAGTCACAGCCCCTCAATCAATTCCCAAATTTGAACTAGTTTATAAACACACAACCCCTTGAATGAAGGGGAAACCAGGACCTCTTGAGGAAAGTCCCACTACATTGCCAAAAATTTACACAGTTAATCTTCCTCCCAACCTTCTCCAAAGAGATTTACAGCCTTTTATGAGAGTGACTGTTCACTGGAGAAAGGGAAATGATCAGACTTTTCAGATATTGCTGGACACTGGCTCTGAACTGACACCAATTCCAGGACACCAAAAATGTCACGGTGGCCCCCCACTCAGAGTGGGGGCATATGGAGGTCAATATATTGATGGAGTCTTAGCTCAGTTCCATCTCACAGTGGAGTCCAATGGATCCCCAAACCCATCTTGTAGTTTTTCCTTAAGTTCCAGAATGCTTAATTAAATAGATACACCCAGCAACTGGAAGAACCCCCACACTGGATCCCTGACATGTGGAGTAAGGGCTATTAGGAAAAGCCACGTGGAAGCCATTAGTATTGTCCTTTCCTAGGAAAATAGTAAACCAAAGCAACATATCATTCCTGGAAGGACTGCAGAGATTAGGGACACCATGAAGGACTTTAAAGATGCAAGGGTGGTAATTCCCATCACATCCCCCTTTAACTCACCTATTTGGACTGCACAAAAACAGATGGATCTTGGAAGATGACAGCAGATTAACATAAACTTAATGAAAACTCCACTTGCAGCTGCTGTTCCAAATGTGATTTCATTGCTTGAGCTAATTATACATCTCCTAGTACCTGGTATCATCAGCCACTCCTCAGAAGGAAGATCAGGCAGTCTATTTCCATAGTGATACTGCCTCAGAAACCCAAGGGAGGGTCTCTATGAGTCGATTCTGACTCGACAGCAGTGAGTGAGTACCTGGTATACGGGCTCTGGTGACATAGTGCCAAGGTACTTGACTGCTAACCAGAAAGCTAGCAGTTCAAACCCATGAGGCACTCCTCAGAAGGTAGGATGCATAATCTACTTCTGTAGGGATACCTCCTCAGAAACCCAAGGAGGGGTAGCTATGAGTTGGATCTGACTCGATGGCAGTGAGTTTGGGTTTTGTTTTTTTTTTTCTTTGAGTACCTAGAATGTAGTTATTGATATGACCAGTGCCTTTTCCTTAATTCCAAAGGATCATCATAAGGAGTTTCCCTTCAGCTGACAAGAGCAGCAATACACTTTCACTGTCTTACCTCAGAGGTATATCAACTCTCCAACACTATGTACTAATTTAGTTCTCAAGGACCATGATTGTCTTTCTCTTCCATGAGAAGGTCCATTGCAGACACTGGTCCATTACATGAATGACACTATGCTGTTTGGCCCTAGTAAGGAAGAAATATCAATGACTCTAGACTTATTGGTAAGATACTTGTGTGCTAGTGAGTGGTAAATTAACCTGACAAAAATTCAGCACCTTCCAACTCAGTGAAATTTCTAGGGGTCCAGTGGTGTGAGGATATCTAGATTTTCCTACTGAAGTGAAGGATAAGTTATTGCATATGGCCCCTCTCACAACTGAAAAAGAGGCACAACACCTGGTGGGCTTCTGGATTTTGGAGGCAACATATCCCTCATTTGTGTGAGCTACTCCAGCCTATTTATCAAGTGATCCAAAAAGCTTCTCGTTTTGAGTGGGACCCCGAATAAGAGAAGGTTTTACAACAGGTTTAGGCTGCTTTTCTCAATCACTCTGCCAGTTGGATCATGTGATCCAGCAGAACCAATGGTGTTTGAAGTGGCAGTGGCAGACAGATGCTGTTTGGAGTATTTTGCAAGCCCCTACTGGTGGATCACTGCCCAGACCCCTAGGATTTTAGAGAAAAGACTTTCCATCCTCTGCATATAACTACTCTCCTTTTGAAAAACAGCTTTTGGCTTGTTATTGGGCCTTAGTAGAGACTGAAATGCTCACCATGAGCCACCGAGTCACCACGCAGCCTGAGCTTCCCATTATGAACTGGGTATTGTCTGACCCACAGAGTCATAAAGTTGGATATGCACAGCAGCACTCCATCATTAAATGAAGTGGTATATAAAGGAACAGGCTCAAGTAGAATCTGAAAGCACAAGTTGCATGAGAAAGTGGCTGAAATGCCAATGGTCTCCACTTCAGTGACATTATCTTCCATCTCCCAGTCTGAACCTATGGTCTCATGAGGAATACCTTATGATCATTTGATTGCAGAAGAGTAAATTCATTCCTGGTATACAGATAGTTCTAAGTGATATGCATGCACCACTCAAAAATGTACAGCAGATTTCTGGTAAGATGGCAGAATAGGCAGACAAGTTCCACAGACCCTCTTCAACAAAGAAAAGAGAAACCAGTTGGCAGAGATACAGAAGATAATCCTGGAGCCCTGAACTTTGAAAGGAAGTATACAGAAGTGAACTAGGCACCAACTACTGGGAAACCTGAATGAAAACAATGAGTACAGAGATGTTCAGAGCTGAGGACTGTCAGCTTCTCTGACAGCACCAACAACCTGAATATTTCCAAGTGGTGTTGGGACCTGAGAATTGACCTAAAGATCATCCCTGGTCACCAAGGGCTGCAGGGACAACAGCATTGGTGGCCTATGACTAGAAAAGGAAACAGCAAGGAGAAAGACAACCTGAGCTGTGGACTTTTGGCTGTCTGAAGGGAGCAGTAATTTTAATTGCTTACAAGTAGCAGCCATTTTGGATATTGAAAGTGACCAAGGGTGCAGCCATTTTGAATGTTTACAAGCAGTGGCCATTTAGGATACTTAAAGTGACCAAGGGTGCAGCCAGTGTGAATGTTTACAAGTGCCAGTAATATTGGTTTTTAGGGGGACAGCATTCTCATTCAGATTCCAGGGACCTAAGAATTGGCTCCATTTGCCAATGACAGCAGGGACATACAGGAGGTTGACAATGCGAAAGGACACAGGTGATGAGTGTATAAGTGCTGCCAACTAACGGATAGAGGTACACAGTACCCTATTTACATAGATAACATCCAAACAAAACACAGAAAACAAAAATTGTGGGAAAGTCACTCCAACATGAAATCACCAATTAACTATAAACAGAAAAATGTCACAATGTCTCAGAGACAACAGAGCATCATAGTCCAGACAAAGGAGAAAGATAAAGCAGGAGAAACAATGGACTAGGACACAGACCCAAAACACATCCCTGAGGAAGAAGCAGCATTGGCACTCCTTGACAAGGAATTCAAAAGAGTTATATTTAGGTATCCTTAATGGATTAAGAGACAGATCAAGGAAAACACTGACAAAATTGAGAAAAACACAGAGAAAACCCTAGAACAATTTCAAAAGACAATACAAGAACAAAATGACAAAATAAATGAAAGATTAGAAATGATATAAAATCTACAGATAGAATCCAGAAGATTAATACTAAGTTTCCAGAAAAAAAAAATAACACATTGAACAGGCAAAGGAGTATAAATGAATCAATGGAAAATGGAAAGAGTGAGATTGAAGACAAATACCCCAATACTTCTTTGGAAAGGGATCAATCAGAAAAAAGATCAAAACAAAATGAAGAAAGCCTAAGGTTCAAGTGTGATACCATCAAAAGGAATAACCTACATGAAATCAGAATTCCAGAACAGGAAGAGATAAATGCATCCACACAGAAAATTGTTGAAGATTTGTTGGAAGAGAATTTCCCTGGTGTGATGAAAGATGTGAACATATCCATTCAAGAAGTTCAATGAACCCCAAACAGGATGTTGTTGTTTATTGTTGTTATGTGCTGTGGAGTGGAACCCGACTCATAGCAACCCCTCCTTGGGTTTCCAAGGCAGTATCACTATGGAGGTAGATTGCCCAACCTTCCTTCCAAGGAGTGGCTCGTGGGTTTGAACCACCAGCCTTCTGGTTATCAGTCAAGTGCCATATGCACTATGCTACCAGAGCTCCCCCAAACAGGATAGACCCCAAAAGAAAATGACCAAGACAAATCATCATCAAACTCATCAAAACCAAAGACAGAGAAAGAATCCTGAAAGCAACACAATAAAAATGAAAAGTTACCTACAAAGGGCAACCTTAGTTGAATAGATCCAAGCTTGAATTTCTTGGCAGAAACCATGCAGAGAGAAGACAATGGGATGGTATATATAAAACCCTGTAAGAGAAAAATTTCCAACCAAGAATCATATACCCAGCAAAATTGTCCCTCAAATATGATGGTGAAATAACATTTCCAGATAAGCAGATATTAAGGGAATTTGTTGAAACCAGACCAACCTTACAAGAGATGCTAAAGGGAGTTCTTTGGACAGAGAACCAATAACAGCAAACAATGACTGATCATTAACACACATGATGACACAACCCAAAAACCAACCCAGTTATGGAAGTATCCAAAGTAAATAAGCCTACAAAATTGTAAAGAGAGAACGAGAGACATCAATTGACAAATGAGGACAACTCCAAACCACAAAGAGGGAAAAAAACTGTGTAGTTACAGAACTTCTAAATGGTGAGGAAATCAAGACAACTGCAAGATAGAACAGACTGTTCTAAACTTGGGAAGAAAATTATAAATCACAGGGTAACCTCACAGAAAAATGATAAACCTTCACATCAAAATAAAAAAGAGGACAAGCACAAATATTTACCAAATACTAAATCAGTAGCAATGAAGGAAATGATAACACAATTAAAAAGAAAACAAGCTCAGCACAGAAAATTATATGGAACAAAGAAAGCAGGAACACTATGACAAAGCACACAATAAAATGACAGCAACAAATTCATACTTATTGATAATTACATATCTGACAAGAAACTGACGTCTAAAATTTATAGAAAACTCCAACACCTCAACAACAAAAAGACAAACAATCCAATTAAAAATGGACAGAAGACATGAATAGATACTTCACTAAAGAGGGCAGTCATGTGACCAGCAAATACATGAAGAAATGCTCACCATCCATTAGCCATCAGAGAGATGCAAATCAAAATAACAATGAAATACCATCTCACTCCAGCATTAATGGCAAAGTTAAACAAGACAGAAAATAGAAATGCTGGCAAGGATGTGGTGAGATTGGGACTCTCATACACTGCTGGTGGGACTATAAAATGATACAACCATTGTGGAAAACAGTATGACAATTCTTTAAAAAGCTGAAATTAGAAATACCATTTGACCTAGCAATCCCATTAGTATGTATATATCCTAAAGAAGTGAGAGCCAGGATAAGAACAGATATATGCACATCAATGTTCATAGCACCACTATTTACAATAGCAAAAACATAGAAACAATCTATGTGCCCATCAACAGAAGAATGGGTAAGCAAACTATGGTACATACACAAAATGGAATACAATGCAACACTAAAGAATAATGTAGAGTCTGCAAAACACAACATAACATGGATGAACTTGGAGAGCATTATGCTGAGTGAAATAAGTCAACTACTATTAGTTCATTATTGTAAAAAGTCAAGGAAAGGTTTATATGTGGAAGATAATGTTCATTGTTGGTTACCAGGGGTGGGAGAAGAGGGAAAGGAACACTGCAAAAAAAAAAAAAAAAAGAAAGAAAGCATTGACCCATGCCAGGGGGAAGTGTACAGCAGCAAAACTGCATCCCCTTTTAGTGTCTCCTTGAAGAACAGTGGTGAAAGGAAATCCTCCCAATGGGCAGAACTTCAGGCAGTATTTCTGGTGTATACTTTGTTTGGGGGACCAGAACAGATAGAGGAGTCAGCCACAGGAATCTAGGTGAGGAGAGGGAACCCAGGCCACGCCCCATAGTGGCAAGGCCAGAAAGTGGGGAAAGGAAAGAAAAGGCCAAGGGGACCACGACAGAGCAAGGAGTCAGCCACAGGGATCCAGGTGAGGAGAGGGAAACCAGGCCATGCCCCCTAAGCGGCAAGGTGGGAAAGCAGGAAAAGGACAGAAAAGGCCAACAGGAATGGGTCAGAGCGAGGAGTCAGCCACAGGGATCCAGGTAAGGGTGGTTGCAGAGGTTTCCGACAGCTAAGGGAGACAAACTTGCCTGTTGGTTTGTCCTACTGTGGTGACGTGTTGCTGTGAGGCTTGAGGCTGTGCTACTGGTGTTTTAAACCCAGTGGGGTCCATATGGTGCACAGGTATCAGCCCGGCTTGCAGACTGAGACAGACTGGGAAGAAGGAAGAAGCCATCAACTTCTCAAAGAATGGGCCAGGGAAAACCTTATGAAAAGCAGAGAAACACTGTCTGATACAATACTGCACAACATTATGAATAGTCTAGAAACATTGTCCAATACAGATGAGGAAGAGGAGTCACTTAGGTTAGAAGGCTCTCAGAATAGGACTGGGCAATAGCTACATTATCAGAGTAAAACCAGCTTTACTCATATATGTAAGGTAAAGCTTTTGAGATCTCCATTTGCTGATGTGGCACCACTCCAACTGAGGAGAAACAGCGGCAAACGTCCATTAATAATTGGAACTTGGAATGTATGAAGTATGAATCTAGGAAATTTGGAAGCTGTCAAAAATGAAATGGAATGCATAAAGATTGATATCCTAAGCATTAGTGAGCTGAAATGGACTGGTTTGGCCATCTTAAATCAAACAACCATATGATCTACTATGCCGGAAGCAATAGTTTAAAGAGGAATGGTGTGGCATTCATTCATCATCACAAAGGATGTTTCAAGATCTGTCCTGAAGTACAATGCTGTCAGTGATAGGATAATATCCATACGCCTACATGGAAGACCAGTTAATATGACTATTATTCAAATTTATGCACCAACCACTAAAGCCAAAGATGAGGAAATTGAAGATTTTTTATCAACTTCTGCAGTCTGAAACTGACTGAACATGCAATCAGGATGTGTTAATTATCACTGGTGACTGGAATGCAAAAGTTGGAAACAAAGAA
>NW_006921699.1:9438237-9440890 GCF_000298275.1 Orycteropus afer afer | reverse complement strand
TGGAGAAGGATGTCATGCTTGGTAAGGTGGAGGGTCAACGAAAGAGGGGAAGGCCTTCAACAAGATGGATTGACACTGGCTGAGACAATGGGCTCAAGTATAGCAAGGATCATGGTGCTGGCATGGGATCAGGTGGTGTTTCGTTCTGCTGTGCATGGGGTCACTATGAGTCGGAAATGACTTGATGGCACCTAACAACAACAACATACTTTGCTTGGAAGAAGAAATGGCCAGGTGTGTGATTGTATACTGATTCATGGGCTGTGGCCAATGGTTTGGCTGGATGGTCAGGGACTTGGAAGGAACATGATTAGAAAATTGATGAAAAAGAGTTATGGGGAAGAGGTATGTAGACAGATCTGTCTGACTGGGCCAAAGAAATGAAGATATTTGTGTCTCATGCTTACCAAAGTGTGACCTCAGCAGAGGAGGATTTTAACAATCAAATGGATAGGATTGCACATTTTGTGTAAATCAGTCATCTTCTTTCCCTAACCATTCCTGTCATTCCCCAATGGGCTCATGAACAAAGTGGCTATGATCTCAGGGGTGGAGGTTATGCATGAGCTCTGTGACATGGACCTCCACTCACCAAGACTAATTCGGCCGCAGCCACTTCTGAGTGCCCAATTTGCCAGCAACAGACACTAACACTAAGTCCAAGATATGGAACTATTCCTCAGGTGATCAGCCAGCTATCTGGTGGCAGGTAGATTAGATAGGACCACTTCCATCATGGAAAGTGCAGTATTTTGTTCTTACTGAACTAGACACTTAATCTGGATACAGATTTGCCTTCCCTGCACACAATGCTTCTGCCAAAACTATCATCTGTGGATTTACAGAATGTCTTATCCACCTTCATGGTATCCCATACAGCGTCACCTAAGATCAAGAGACTGTTCACAGAAAATGAAGTGTGGCACTGGGCTTATGCTCAGAGTTCACTAATCTTACCATGTTCCCCACCAGCCACTCCTCAGAAGGAAGGTTGTGTAATCTACTTCTGTAGTGATACTGCCTCAGAAACACAAGGAGGGGTCACTGTGAGTTGCAATCAACTAAACAGCAGTGAGTTTTTGTTGTTGTTGTTGTTGTTTGTTTTTTGGGACCAAGTTCCCGATCATCCTGAAGTGCCTGGCTTGATAGAATGATGGAATGGCCTCCCAAAAACACAATTTTGGTGCTAGTTAGGTGGCAATATGTTGCAGGATTGGGGCAATTGTTATCCAGAGGCCTGTATATGCTCTAAACCAGCATCCAATATATGGTGCTGTTTCCCCAATAGCCAGGATTCACAGATCCAGGAATTTAACAGTGGAAATGGGAGTAGCACCACTCATTATTACTCCTAGGGACCGACTCCAAAAAAATTTGCTTCCTGTCCCTGCAACCCCATGCTCAGTGGGTCTGGAGGTCTTAGTCCCAAAGAAAAGACCACTCCCATCTGGAGACTCAATACTGATTCTATTGAATTGGAAATTAAGAATGCCACCCAGCCATTTTGGACTCCTCATGCCTCTGATCAACAGGCAAAGAAAGGAGTAACTATATTATCTGCTGTGACTGGTCCTGATTACCAGGAGAAATGGGATTAATATTACATAATGGAGGTAAAAAAGAATATGTCTGGAATACAGAAGACTCCTTAGGACTTCCTTTAGTCATACTATGCCCTGTATTGAAGTTAATGGAAAACTACAGCAACTCAATTTTGATATGACTAACAATGACTCTAACCTTCAGAAATGAAGGTCTGGGTCACCCCACCAGGCAAAGAGCCATAAACTGCTGAGGTGCTTGCTGAGAGCAAGAGGAATGTAGAATGGGTGGTGGAAGAAGATAGTTCTAAATATCAACTATGACCACATGACCAGTTGGAGAAACAAGGACTATAATTGTTATGAGTACTTCTTCCTTGTATGTGTGTGTGTTAGACTGAATTCTGTAGCTGCAGGGACTAAAGAGCTCAAGGTTGGCAGGCAGTATACTGGTTGTAGACTCCAACGAATGACCAATCCAAGATCTTCAGGCCGAATGGTGGATTGTTCTCTCATGGACAGTTGTAGGCAGAATTCCAAACCACAGAAGGGTGTCTCTTTTCCCAGGATGTCCATAAATATACTGGAAGCAGGCCACATCCCTAGGGAAACTCCCTTTCAATGGATTGGCTGCTCAAAACATATACATCTGATCCCATCATTGGAATATCCCACATCACAATTGCTTAAACCACACAGAATTCTAGTCCAGCCAAGTTGACATACAGCTCCCACTATCACAGTGTGCATCAGATATTTTTGTTTTCTTCAGTTATCAAATATAATATGCAAATGACACTAATGTGTTTTTGGTTGTATGCATGTTAGTTGTATCATGTTAGACACAAGTATGACTTTACAATTGTCTTTATTTAGAGATTACGTGTGGCTTAAGAAGATGTGTACAAATGCCAAGTTGACAAGGCATGGACAGTGATAGCTATGGTTGTGTGTCAACAGGGCTGGACCCTGATTCCCAGTGGTTTATCAGTTATGATGTAGTTATTCTCCATGGTGAGATCTGATATACTGTAATCACCTCTCTGAGATGTGCTAAGAGTAGCTGATCAGTTGAAAGGGAATTTCCTCAGGGGTGTGGCCTGATTCTAAAA
>NW_006921699.1:9426201-9437752 GCF_000298275.1 Orycteropus afer afer | reverse complement strand
CTAATAAATCTTTCATTTATTCTTTTTCATATTTGTGGAGTTATGTTTTCAGAATAAATTTCTAGAAATGGCATTGCTAGGTCAAAAGGTAAAACACATAATTTTGTTAGATATTGACAAATCCCCTCCATAGGAGTTGTATTATTTTGTGTTCCCAGCAGAAATTTATGAAAGTATCTGGATTTCTGTATCTTTCACAAGAAAATATGTTGTCTTGATTTTAAAGTTTTTGTAAATCTCACAGGAAAAAAAAAAAAAAAAAAAAAACACTCACTACCAACAAGTTGATTCCACTCATAGCAACCCCTTTGGGGTTTCCATAAATCTTTACAGAAGTAGATCATCCCATCTTCCTTCCATGACCAGCTGGTGGGTTTGAACACTGACCTTCTGGTTAGCAGCCAAATGCCTTATCCACTATGGCACCAGAGCTCTTATTGTCAATCTGTTGTTGTTGTTGTTGTGTGCCATCGAGTCGGACCCAACTCATAGCAACCCCTCCTTGGGTTTCCGAGGCAGTATCACCACGGAAGTAGATTGCCCCATCTTCCTTCCGAGGAGTGGCTGGTGGGTTTGAACCGCCAGACTTTCTGGTTAGCAGTCAAGTGCCTTAGCCACTAAAAATGATTTGCTCACAGGCTTCTAACTTGAATTTCATCATGAGCAACACTAAATATTTTTTCTTCTGTTTTAGAGCTATTTATATATCCTTTTTGTGATCTATTGCATTTTTGCCCATTTTATATCATATTTCTGGGATTTTCTCTTAATTTTTAAGAATTTCACCATTTGGGGGAAGGAAAGTTGTGATGTAGTAAATTAGTTAGTGTGGTTTTTCTAGCCATAAGTCTTTGTAAACTCTGTGGTGGAATTTGCTGTGAGCAACTGAGGAGTTCCTGATTGTAAAAGTTATCCACCTGGAGTATTTCTGTTGGGCGCAACACAAAGCAATGTTCTGGGAGGTTCCTGCTCTCTCTCAGGTGCTTAGAATTCTGATGTTATGATTGGTTAGTTTGGCCACTCTGCCAGGCTCAAAAGGAGGCCGCCTAGAGGCAAAAAAGTCTCTCTCTGACTGCTGGTTGAGGAAGAAGCGCTCCTGAAAGAGACATGTGCTGCTGGGAAAGAGAGGCAAGAGACACGCATTGCTGAGTGAGACATTGAGGGACATTCACTGTTTGGAGAGAGACATGAGAAACTGTTAGGAGAGAGACTGTGGGCTGGGAGAGAGACAGCATTTTTCCTAAACTTGATTTGTAGCCTGGTGTTTTCCTAATAAACCCTGTAATCTATGAGTTCTGTGTGGCCACTGCAGTGAATTATCGAACCCAGGACAGAGGTGGTGGGTGCTTTGGAAGGAACGGCTGGTGAAAGGGCTGGAGGGAGGCAGCATGTCTGGCCTTGCAGTAATAGGCCTTGGGCTATTGATGGTGATTCTGTCTTCCTCTTGTGCAGTTAGAGGAGGTCAGAAGATGTGGCCTCCTTGCCCTTTTTGCAAAAGTCAAAAGAGGAAACAAGTCAGTGCAGGAAAAAAAGTACTGTGCATGGGAGGTTGAAATAAATAACTGTAGTGTCTATATGGGCACTATTAGTCATCGTGATTCTTCATGGTCAATCTCTAATAAAATCATCTTGACCAAACACCCTTCAATCATTGCTTTGAATGACTAATACATGCCCACTGATCCAGAGCCTAAGGAGTGTGACTAACAAACAATAAACCAGCTTAGAATAAAGTGATTGATTATAATTCCATTTGAAATAAATGTAACAAGTGGAGGTAAGCTATCTAGTTAATCATGCAGCACAATTGTAATTGGTAAGGTTGTTCATTTCATTCCACAATGTCCTTTCTCAGAATTTTTTTTTTCTGCTCTTAGGATGAGGAATTGTTGTCCTTCATCTGGTTACATGGTTTCTGATGGTCAGTTTGTTTGTTTTTGTTTCATTCTGGCTTCTAGAAAACCTGGACTCAGAGGTAAATTTCATATTAACTTAAACCAAGCAGCTTTATGTCCTAATTCTTATTATTTTTCTACTCTTTTTCATTTGTCTCAAATTTATTTTGTATTTTATATATCCTTTAAAGCCATATTAAGTTGATTTCTCTAGAGACAGAGGCAGAGATAGTTTGAGGTGTAAGATGTTCATCTGTAATCAACACTGGTGATGACAAGAGGGAGGGAGCAGGATTGTGAAGATGGAGAATGAAGGTCTGATAAAGCCTTCACCCACATGGCAGTGAGCTCTGAAGTGAGTACTACCCATTAAGGGTGTTTTGTATCAAGTCTTCATGGCTGGTATACCCTCATCTCATCCTGTCACCAGGCACAGGCTGCCTTAGCTTATATATGTTTAATTTAAGTCAGTTCCATTTCCCTGTAAAAGGGATAACAAGTTCACCAATCCTCTACCATTGGGAGGATATCCCTTATCACTGTCTTTCAAGGCCATATAATAAGATTATAATGTATCTGCCATACACTTTTGACTTGTAGCCAGATACTAAGCTAACCCATCTGTATATTAAACTCAGGATTTTTCCTCTTTATTTAACCTGTTAAAGCATTATGTTGCTAACCAAAAGGTCAGAAGTTCAAACACACCAGCTGCTCTGCAGGAAAAAGATGAGCCAGACTGCTTCCGTAAAGATTCACAGCATTAGAAACCATATGGGGTGATTCTACTCTGTCCTAAGGAATCTGAGTCAGAATCAACTCAATGGCAGTGGGTCTGGTTTCAGATTTCAACCAGTCATATTAAATCCTCCATATAACCATAAGTAATAAGAGCTGAGAGACACTGATACTAGAGTGGTGGGTACCCTGGGGATTGGAGTTACCTGTTCATACTCAAGCAACTTGCTTGCAACTCTCTGGTCCCGTTGTTGCTGTTATTGTTGTGTATCCTATAAGACAGAATAGAATTACCCCATAGGGCTTTCAAGTTTATAATCGTTATAGGAGCAGATCACCAGGTCTTTTCTCCCATAAAGTGACTGATGGGTTTGAACCACCAACCTTTAGGTTAGCAGCTATTTAACCATTGTGCTACCAGGGCTCCTTTCTGGCCCCACTAGTACTCAGTCCTGGATGTACCACCTCCATTTGACAACAAATTTGTTCTTAGGTCCATCTGACCTTATGACTTGGTAGATTTGACAGGACCAAGCTCATCTTGGACACTTCTAACATATGGTAACTGATTTCTCATGATTAGGTTATCCACCTCTACCAGGGCCCAGCAGCACACCAGAAGTTGTTTTTCAAAAGGTATGTAGAGTAAAGGTACTGTAGATGGCATAGCCTTGCTCTAGAACCTCACAGAACCATACTGTGACTCTCTCCCTAGAGCCTGACATAGATTACACATGACATTTTTTCTCACCACTGACAACCTCTAATACCATTTGATCTGCCAAACTGTACATCCCAACCAGCAGGTTGGCAGTGTGGCAATCCTTAGTGTATAATGTGCTGCTTCTAGAACCCATTAATCTACTTCTTTCTTTGTGGTAGAAAGTATAAGACACAATATTTGTCTTTAAATTTGGAGGGGATGTGCCATCTTTGTCTTGATTCCTAGAGCCCTAAAATGTTTACATATATGGAGGAGACTTAAATAGTCACAGGTTTTATCTCCCACCTTCTGGAGGACTAAGATCTCCAGCATGCCTACCACTTCCTATTCTTCTAGCCCAATCAGCATAAAATCTTTAATTAAATCCAATCCAATCTTTAATTTAGTATGATATTCAAACAGTCCAAATCTATTGGTACTAAATTTTGACAGAGTGCCAGACAGTTAATATAAGCCCTGAAGGAAAACTCTAAATGGGTATTTTTGTCCATTCCATGCAAATGTGGATGACATATGATCCAATTTCATGATTTGGGATAGAAAAGAATACATTTTCCAAAAAATGGTTACATACCTGAAGCCTATTAATCTACCCCAAGAAAAATATAGCACTTCTAGCACGCATTAGCTGTAAGTGGAGCTACTATTTGACTGAGCTGGCAGTAGTCTACAGTTACCACCCTGGAGCCATTGGCTTCTGCAGGTGCCAGACTGTCCATTTAAATGGAATTATCTTTGAAAACTACCACCCCTGTATCCTTTAAATCCCAAGAGTGCCACTGACCTTTAACACATTCCTTCTCCAGGATGCCATATTGTTTTTTACTTTACTATCTTGGCTGGGGATGGAATCATTTTAGAGCCTTCCACTTGGCTTTCCCTGCTGTGATAGTTCTTAGGACCCGATTTGGATACTGCAGAAACTGCTAAGTATGACAAACCCATGTATACATTTCAGGATGAGGGAAATGGACCCAGTGGACCTGCTATAACTTGACCATGGCTAAACTTCATGTACAACCTGGTAACCATATGCTCCCACTCTAACAGGGAGAGGGGTATGTTGAGGCTTTGGATCTCTGAATACCAGTGTCAACTCAGACCCTGTGTTCAATAGACCTCAAAATATCTAGGCATTCTCCTTTCTCCAGTGCACAGTTATTCAAGTAAATGGTCATAGGTCTCTTTGGGGAACTACAATGATTATGATAGTGCAGAATTTTTTTGTTCTGGAAATTGGCCCACCTCTTTAGTCAATGTGTTCCAGGTCCAAAAACTGGATCAGGCCCAATTGGACAAAAGATCATGCCTTTTTATTGGAGTAACCATTCCTGGCTTATGAGTAATCCTTTCTTGATTTTTCTGCAGGCACAAACTGAATAGTACCCTAATTAGTCACACATCTATTCTGTCCCTAGGGACAAAATGTTCTGGTAACCATTTCTATAACTCTACTTTTTATGCCCCCTTGACTACCACTCCAATCTTGCTGATCATTATAATAATTGTTACTGCTCAGTTTATAGAAGTTAATTGCTATCACCTGGCTTCTAATGTTCCAAGGTTCTATCATTTGCATTACTACTAGTGAGCCAAGTTTTGTAACAAATAGCCCTAGTATCAGCCCTGGCCTACAAAGAAGAACCACTGCTGAAAGTTTTAAGTCATGATGGCACCTCTCTAACCAGTGCCTTGGTAAAAGGTATTTCTCTGGTCCCCATGAACAGTATCAATTCAGTGAATTCCTGGCTGAGCATAATATATCCATTCCTGCATGTTCACTTCCATAAGCCTTTTATTCCCTTCCTCCAACTTTTGTCATGGCAATTCTGTCATTACAACTTTGTTTAATGTGGGCCATTCCTTTTTTCATGTTTCTAGGGGACATCCCAGTAGTGAGTTTATACATCTCCTGGGATGTGTGGAGGGTGTCTAAGTCTTATAATTCAAGAAAGTATTTCTAAGTTAATAAATTATTCACTATCTAATTTTTATTGAAAACTCCCTTGATTAAACATTTTCAGAATTCAGTCTTGATTGGATTCTTCTATTGCATACTCCCCCATCTCCTCTAGTACATGTTGGCTAGTTCTTAAAGCTCCTTCAGGATTCAGTCCTTTTTCTGCCTTATCAGGCTCAGCATGTACTCTGCTGTATTATGCTCTAACTTAATCCTATTTATAGGTCTTGGACAGGATGGGAGGTGGTGTGGGTCCTAGAAGGAGATCCTTGCAACCTTTTCCAGTGGGAGTGGGTGAGTATTTGCTCTTAATGAGTCGCAGGCTCAGAGGGTTCAGAAGTTAGAAAGCAAAAATCATCAGAGACACCCAGATATCTTCATTCCATGTGTCAGAGTCGTGAATTTTCCCAAACAGATTGCTAACGTTGGCAGGCCAGACCTATTTTGATTGGACATGTAATCATCTGTGAAATTCTGTCACTCTGAATATTAATTCCCAGGCTTAGACCTTGACTTTCTCAATCCTCTCACTAGAGGAGATAGAGCTTCTTTTTATGCAACCAAAGAGGTTCTCTGGCTTTTACACCTGGCTTTCAATTCATTATTACTCCCCTTCAGCTGTCTGAAAATCTGTCTGTTGAATGAAAGTGGCATTTAGCAATAGCCCACTGTCCTTTTAGTTATTATTCCTCTGACTGGCTTCAAATGCATGATATATCCTATTTGCCTATGCATTCCCTTCCAGCAGTACACCCTTCCCAATTCACCACTGGTGAAATCTTAACAACTGGGCCATCACCTGTTGCATGAACTGTCTGTAATCCACTGATAATCAATGATGGGGTCTTCATTGCCAGCTGGATAGTGGTGATCCATCTCCAGCATCTTATCACCTACTTTATCAAATCACTCCTGGTGCTGATTAAAGGAGGCTGGTTTCTCTGTAAGTAGAAACTGAGATGGATATTGAGATCAAAGATATTTTATAGGGATCAAAATTTATAAAGGTAAAGGAGAAGAGCCAGGATTAGGCAGAGGAAGAAATGAAATCATGCTAGAGTTTGGCAACATGGCAGAGAGCTCTGGAATGAGTTTTGCACATAAGAGTATCTCTAAAATGGTCTGTATATTCCCATCTTTCTCAGTCACTGGATATAGGCTTCCCCAGAAAGAGTGTGGAGTCCCTGGTAGTGCAAATGGTTAAGTGCTCAACTACTAGCCAAAATGTTGGTGGTTCAAACCTACCAGAGGGGCTTCAGAAGATAGACTTGGCAATCTGCTTCAGAAAGGCTTTAGTTTTGAAAATCTTATGGAATAGTTTTATTGTACAGATATGGGGTCACTTTGAGTTAGAATCAACTCAACAATAACTAACAATAACAGAAAGAGTGTGACCTTAGGTAAGGCACCTTTTCACAGGTGAATTGGGCCCTGATGGCAATGATGGCTGAAGGCTACAGCTGATTATTATCCCTGCACTAGGGCAGCAAATCCTTCCTTAAGTCTCTTTTCAAGGCAGAGCATATATAAATAAAGCTTTCATATTAGTTTCTGTTTTCTTTAAAGGAAAAAAAAAAAAGGAAAAAGAAAAACATTTGAATGGGTCACAAGTCTAATTATACATTGTATGAAAATACAACTATTGAAATTCACAAAATTACAGCCAAAACTGGATCAATAATTTTCTATATAATGCACAATAATGAATACTATTGTTAGCATTATTCTTATCATCAGTTGAGACATAGTGCCATTTCCAGTCACTTCCAACCTGTTTGTGAATAAAGATACTATTATTCATGACTTGATGGCAGTCCAGAGCACAGAATTTTTACCAGATCTTTTTCTTATGCTGGAGAAGTTTTACAGTATTTTGCCATCAACCAAGATGAAAGGAATTCCCCTATTATTTATCTGTCTAGTAACCAAACAAATAGGATAGACTATTAAAGTGGTGCAGCATTTGACTGCTAACCCAAAGTTTACTGGTTCAAACCCACCAGCCACTCCATGGGGGAAAAATGAGGCAAACTGCTTCACAGCTTTGGAAACCCTACAGGGTCACTATGAGTTGTAATCAACTTGATGGCAGTGGGTTTGATTTTTTAGGAAAAAAGAAAAAAAGGACAAATGAAGGAATATTCTGAAATAAGGGGAAGAGAGAGAGAGAGAATGAGTATCCCAGATAAAATCAGTTATTGGAAAGAGACTTTTATACTCATGATTACAGTTTCTGAAACAACTTTGTCTTCCAACAGAAAAGAGCAGTGTTTTTTCAAAGTGTGATGTATGAACCATCTGCAACACAATCACCTGAGGTTCTTAGATGGGGGGGGGATGAAAACCTCCATGAAATGGACACTGAGATTTGTACTTTTGTATTTTTAATGGGCTAGTGTGGTGATGATGAAGCACATAAAGCCTGAGAATCACAGATCAATAGTATGCTCACTGCTCAGTCATAGAGTAACTGTTAAGCAATAATGAAACCTGACACATACTAAGCTCTGGCTACATGACAGGCAATGGCTCAGAGCAGTTTCTGTGGATTCTCTCATTTTATCCTCACTATAACTCTACAAGGGAGCTCTGATGGTTTCATTTTACAGATGATAAAATAGAGAGATATGCTTGAGCATATGCTTGAGCTCTGGTAGCCTAGTGCCTAAAGCACTTGACTACTAACCAGAAGGCTGGTGGTTCAAACCCACCAGCCACTCCTCAGAAAGAAGGTTAAGCAATCTACTTCCATAGTGATACTGCTTCGGAAATGCAAGGAGGGGTTGCTATGAGTCGGGTCCACCTCGATGGCACATAACAACAACAACAACAATATGCTTGAGCAATGCAATGTCTGGAATTCAAACACAAGAAGTTTGACTAGAAGCCATATGCACTCTTAACCACTAAGCTCCCTGAGCTTTGGGAAAAAGCAAGGCTTGGGACTCCAGGCAGCAACTTTAGATATCTTCTAGTTCAAGAGCTAAGAATCTTCTGATCTTTCATTGTTGACAGTGAGCACCTAATTACCTCAGTGTTTTATATATTGAATATGACATTTTGATATGGATGTGATATTTTTTTCAGACTACATGTGTTTGCCTCTTGAATCAAAAGGCTGTGCATGACATTCTCTAGAAGTGCTAAAAAAAAAAAAAAAAAAAAAAAAAACAACCCTCACTGCTGTTGAGTCCACTCCAAATTGTAGCAACCCCTCTTTGGGTTTCCAAGGCGGTATCTCTATGGAAGTTGATTGCCCTATCTTCCTTCCGAGGAGTGGCTGGTAGGTTTGAACTGACAGGCTTCTGGTTAGCAGTCAAGTGCCTTAGGCACTACACTGCCAAAGAGGACCCTGGGGGCCAGATCCTTCACAAAATGTCATCTTATCCTAGAACTTTTGAATAGCTGTCTGCCCTGATTCTGACCTGTAATCAGTTATTATAATTATAAAAATAATTAACTTCTATCTTCCACATGTGATTAATTAGCACATTTTTATGGTTTTTAATGAGCTTATCATAAGGGAAAAGGAGGTTTGAACCCACAGCTGCTCCATGGAAGAAAGATGTGGCAGTCTGCTTCCTTAAAGATTTACAGCCTTGGGAACCATGTGAGGCAGTTCTACTCTGTCCTGTAGGGTTGCTATGAGTCAGAATCAACTCAAAGGCAGTGGGTGAATGGTGTCATAAGTGAAAGAAGAATATAATTCATGTCAGGATTTCATGAAAATATGCTCTTTGTTACTCATTTAAAACAGAATATAATGAGACCTGTTGCATGTAACTCAGTAATCTTAAGAAAGCATTTTATAATTAAGATTATTTTATTCTATATTGCAGTGTCAGAATACTCAAGAAGCAAGGTAAGCATGGGCTTACTTGTGCTTAATTACTTATCTGTAGTGAACAATTTCACATTTTCACCACATCAAATATTCTGCCTCTAGGCTTCTATTTCTCTCCCAACACCACAACACCTTCCTATAGAATCAAAGCCTCTTGTCAAATTTACAATCCCTGACAGGGATGATTACCCAGTAAGAAAAGTAAGCATGAGCTTACCTATGCTTTCTTACTAATGTGTAGTGAACATCACACATTTCTTGCTTATTGCATAATCCGCCCCTACTATACTGTTTCACTAACCACATTGAAGAGGATCCGGATCAAAAGGATGTGAGTGTCAGAGCTTATTTTCTAATGTTGTGATTGTGTAAGACACTTTTGTTGGCCTCACATATTATTTTCTACCTTTCAGTGTAATACTAAAGGATTATTAATTCATTAGAATTTTATCCAAATGAGTTAAGCCTTCTTGTCTCTAATTCTAATGACAAATAAAATTCCCTTGTCCTTCAAGATTGTAATTATTTAGAGAAAAATTCTTATTTTTAAGAAAATTTCTTTTTGAAAAGGTATTTTATTCAATAAAGCCACTAATTAATGCTAGAAAGCTGTGTAAAGGCTTATAGTAATAAAATTGATTTGTCATCAATCTTTTAAGGGAGTTTTAACTAGGAAACTATCTTAACTTCTGTTAAACAAGGAGAGGAAGAAGAACACTCAAATTTATTATATAATCTTTAAGTGGCAGCTGTGCTGGATACTTTGTATGTTATTTGGTTGCAATTAATTTTCTACAACCATTGGGAGAGGCATAACTATCCTCATCCTTACCTCTCCCCACCAATTTTACATATGAGGTAACTGAGATTTCATGAGGACACGTATTATACCCAAGGCAACATAGTTAACAACTGACTCCAAATCCTATGGTATC
The DNA here is from genome assembly GCF_000298275.1 of Orycteropus afer afer. NCBI lineage: Eukaryota > Metazoa > Chordata > Mammalia > Tubulidentata > Orycteropodidae > Orycteropus > Orycteropus afer. The sequence goes on along the minus strand of NW_006921699.1, from coordinate 9,427,656 downwards.
TCCCCATGCTCCATGTTGTCTCCAGCAAAAATGCTAGAAGCATACTAAGGAACCAATGCAATCTTATTTGCATAAAAAGTTACAGTGACAATATGCAAAATACATTATAAGTTGGTTGGCAGACAATGGTCCTATTAGTGTATTTGTATGATCTGAATTCCCAGGTGTATAGTGGAGCTGACAAGGAACAAGGTTGTAGTCACTTCTTGGTCACAGCCAGCTACCCAGAGGAACCAAGTAGTTGAACCTATGGGCTTGGGACCACAGTCACAGGGGACATCAAGCTCAATTGGCATAACGTACTACACAAAACATTGTTACACCTCTTACTTTGGCAAGTAGTGACTGGGATCTTAAGAGCTTGCAAGCAGCCATCTACATGTAACAATGGGTCTCTCCTTGTCCAAAGCAAAGAAGAATGAAGAAAACCAAAGATTCATGGAAAGATTTAGTTCTAGTGACTGGTATACCATAAGATCTGCAGCCTATACGACTATGAGACCAGAAGAACTAGACGGTGCCCAGCTACCACTATCAACCACTCGGAGGGGAATCTATGTAGGAGATCTTGGATAGAGAGGGAGAACAATGTGGAACAAAACTCAAAATCATTTGGAAAAAGAGGGGGGGGGGGGGGACCAGGTTTACTGGTCTGATAGAGGTTGGTGGAGCCACTGAAACTATGGCCCCTATCTGCCCTTCAGGTCTGGAATTGAACCCACACCTGTGGCTTCCAGCCAAATAAAAAACAGGCGTATGAGTTGAACATTTACCTGAGGTAGATACACTCCTTGGAGAGAACAATCATGGGAGAAAGAAGGGCTGTTTATGCACAGGGTGACAGCTTAGAGTGCAGGGATGCATGGAGGGATGGGCACAGGGAAGAGGTGACTGTCAGAAGGAAGTAGGAGGGGAGATACTGCATTGTGGTGAATTGTGGTCAATGTCATGAGACAAAGTGTATGTGAACTGCTGTATGGAAAGTGAATTTGCTCTGTAAATTTTCATCCAAAAACAAATAAAAAAAAAAAAAAAAAAAGACAAGAGACATGGAGGCAAAGATCAGGTTTGCTGGCCTGATAGAGCCTGGTGACTGGAATTGAACTCACTCCTGTGGCCTTGCAGCTAAATAATAGGCATAAAGGCTGAACATTTACATCAGGTAGATACACTACTTGGAGAACAGAAAGTCGATGTACGCACAGGGAGACAGATCAGCAGGCAGAAGTGCATGGGAGGGAAGGACACAGGGAAGAGATAACTACAGGGAGGAAGTGGGAAGAAAGCTGTTGCATTGTGAGGAATTGCAGCCAATATCATGAGACAAAATGTGTATGAACTGCTGTACAGAGAAAGAATTTGCTCTGTAAACTTTCACCCAAATCACAATAAAAGTTACCTCTCTCTCTCTCTCTCTCTCTTTTTCTCTCTCTCTCTCACACACACACACACACA
>NW_006921699.1:9407965-9426061 GCF_000298275.1 Orycteropus afer afer | reverse complement strand
AAGGCTGATGGTTCAAACCTACCAGCCACTCCTCAGAAGGAAGGTTGGGCAATCTACTTCTGTAGTGATACTGCCTCAGAAACCCAAGGAGGTGTCGCTATGAGTCAGGTCTGACTTGATGGCACATAACAACAACAACAACAACAAATTTATATTATAAGTCAATCCTTAATCCTAAGCATTGCATTTGCACACAAAGACAGTCTTTTACAGAGTATCAGTTATTAATCCATGATTTGGTTTTAAAGAATAAGCACTCTGATTTATCGTAGATTCTGGGAACAACCCTGGTTTTCTTACACAAGCAGTATTTCAGTTAAGGATGTTTCTTTCCAGTGAAACCATCAAAATTCCTTACTGTTTGAGATTTATATATCATTTGGTAATATAAAAATTGTTCAGGGTAGGGACTGTGGAGAAAATGGGTTTTTTCATTGGGTATTTCCTTTCACAAAAAGGGAAAGTTACAAACTGAAACTAATCTTTTTAAAGTCCTGATACTAACCTCAGACTTGATCTACACCAATGGCCTCTTCTTGATCCTAGCTAATGCTAAAGGGTCATGAAACAAGAGAGCAAAGTTTGAAAACAATCACAGGACACAAAGTGGAATGTGGACATAAGGCTTATTAAAAGAAATTACTTCTGTCATTCTTCAAGTTTCTCTGATTTTAGTTTTTTCCTCAACTTTCCCCTCTCTGTAAACACATACATATACAACAGGTAGGAAGCCAGCTCATTCCTCATTTTTCTTCTGTTTAAACTGATGAATATTCTGCCTCGAGCTAGAAACTTGCTTCCTTATATAACTGAGGGGTGTGTGTGTGTGCATGTGTGTGCGTGTGTGTGTATGTGTGTGTGTGTGTGATGCACTGTTCTAGGGCAGGGGAGGGGCCAGGTAGAAATTCTGAGGGGCTATGGTAACCTCCTTTTCAAAGCTACTGTCTGGAAGAGGGGGTGGGGACTATACCAACTCATCACCACGCCTCATGCCAGTCTCACATACGGATGCTTCTTCGTCATATTCCCTGGGAAATTTCCCCAAAATTAGGAAAGGAACGATAACATAGGTCTGCCCTGGAAAGAGAGTCTTTATCATTGCCACACAAAGGGCAGCAAAGCGCGCTTCCACAGCCTCTCAACTCCAGTCACTCGGCCAGTTCTTCACTTCAGCACCACGGAGAGCAGCACCTCCTTTCCTACCACCCATGGGGAGCCAGATTCCCGCGACTCAGCGCCGGATTCCGGTCAGCTAGAGGAGGGACAAGTCTGCGTATTTTACTCTCAATGTAAGCTATGATGATTTTTTCATACTGATCTTTTCCTGGTAGAGCTTTCTTTATTCCTAAAATATGAAATTAAACTTTATCACATTGCTTGAATTTTTAGATCTAAATCTGGCCCTGAAATCTTATTTATTGGATTGGTAGAGAGATTCGGTTATTTAATTTTTCGTGCTTGTTTTCACTTTTTATTGAAAGTCTAAGTTTTCAAAGCTATTTAGAAATATAAAACTCATTCTTGTAGCCCAGTCCTTTTGTGATGAAGTGTAGTTTTATTCCTAGAAGAGAGTATGTGCATTGTCTCGTCTCCTACTTCACTACTGACAGCTTTTCAATGTGGAGGGTTTTTATTATTACTATTATTTTAATATAAATTTGGGGGTTAAAAGAATAAGAGGACTAAATTTTAAATAAGTCCTCACCATTAAAGAACTACAGGTGGCAGGAAGAAAGATGTTTCTATTTTCTTTTCTTTCTTTGTTGAAAGTATGGTCTGAGCCATATGTCTCTTTTAGATATCTATTTCAAAATAATGAATATGCTGCTAATAAAAGAGATGTAATATGGGCAGGGTTTGTCACACAAGCTTTGCAACTCCCACACATAAAATTTTCATTTTAAGTTGAAGTTATAAATTCACTTATGTATGATTGAGTAGACACAATCAGGATGCTATTGCCATAAATTGTAATTTAAAGGCTTAATGGATTCAGGATAGATTTGAAAGAGGCAGTAATGATTGACCCTGTCTGGTGGGGCTCAGGGAATTTTTGCCTCAGAATGCCACCTGCTGGTGGGTCCTATTTCTGAAACATTGGGCACAATTATCAGATTTATGAATGAACTCATATAAAGTACAGAATATTCATTATGACTATGATTCAAACCCACTCTCTAAGATCGTTTTAACAATGACATTGTTTCAATTATTTAACAGCTTATCAAGAGTCTATGTCACAATTACAGTTTCATAAACATTTATTTGTAAATTCACTTGTTCCTAAGTTTAGGGGTATGTAGATTTAAAAAAAAAAAAAGCTAATTCCTTTAGGCAGTAATTAACCCAGAAAAAAAATCATAACTATGTGGAGGCTCATTGAGGCCAATAGCAGAATGCACGTGGTTCCTTTGATGAGACCTGCCAGGAGCTCTTGCTTAGTAAGAGCAGTAAATATTCCCCACAAATAAATATCCAGAATGTTACTTTTCCCAGTATTGCCATTTCATGATTTAAGGATCTCTCTTACTTTCTTGGTAGTATAGGTTCATTTCAACTCTTTTGACATGGGTCAATGAAGCCACAAAAAAAAGTTGCACAAATCCATTTTTCCAAGAAAAATGTTTGGGAAAAAAATTATGTGACTCTAAGAGCATGTTGTTCAAGCTCTTTCTGGAGCAATAAGCAATGAGATATAGACATCTTATTTCATTCCCCAATACCAAATAGAAAATAAGGATTTTAAAAGTAAAATGAATTGGAGAAGCACAACACGAAGCACTAGTTATGTTTTGATGGCTAATACATAAAACAGTGTGAAATGCTGAGAAAAACCTCTTGTTTAATCATGTTATTTTGTAAAAGAAAAAAAATCATTTCTAGAATAATTTATTAGCACTGGGTAACACCAGACAGTATTTTTCAATCTAAGATGCAATGGGGAAATATCTGATATTAGCAGAATTGGTTGGAAAGCATATCCTAAAATAGTGGATTATAATAAATAATAAATAGCAAAGACATACTTTGTGTTTTTCCTGTAGGATTTGACTATAAGGTATATGAACTCATGTATGTCATGGGGTGAATAAGTGGATTTTTTTCCTTTTATTAAAAATACATGTTGTACAAACCAATTATTGTCACTATCTTAGGAAAAGTTAATGCAGAATTATTATAATTGAAATGGACTAAAATATAGTTAATAACATCCAATGTTGATAGAGCACATGCTATATTTTAGGCACTAATAAGTAATTTACATGCACTATGTCACCTCAAATTCAACAGAATAAGGAAGGTGAAACTTAGAAATAAATTGCGTGCCTTTGGAAATATGTAAAATTATTCAGGAGGATTATGAAGAAGTAGTAATGTCTAAATTTTCTGCCTCTATTACTTAAAAGACATTACATTCTCTGATAGCAGCTATTTTATCTAACACTTGTGCAACTGTTTGTAGCATAGCTACTTGGAAACTGATATTGCTTTGGGACTTATGCCTTATTTAAAAAGTTGTCAGAGTTAAAAATAGAAAATAGTAGTTATAGGGTCATATGGCTCTTGCATTTGTAATGAGGAAGACATTGGTAAGCATTAACATCTCAATTTTATTGGTGTTCTTTAAAGACCAACCAAGATTAAGTACTTAAGAATTGGTTCAGTTACTTGGCCACCTGCCAGACAGCAATGGTGCTGGGCACCTGGTGCATAAACCACATAAACAAGTAATGCTCCTGCCCTCAAGGATCCTCCACTGCAATGGATACACTTACAGTCTAAAGAAGCTTGGAAAAAAATGCAAGAGGAAGATGAATGTCAACAATGTACCAGTTAAAGAAACATAGGTTCTGAAATCAGACAGACTGGATTCCTAATAGTAGCTCTCTCCAACCACCACCACCCCACCCTGATCCAAGTCATGTAGTTTTGGTAAAAGTGGTTACTTTTTCTGAGCCTCAATTCACCATCTGTTAAATGGGAATGATTATGGAACCTCTATCATGTATTAATTTGTGAGCATTTAAAATAATTTCATGTAAACTACTCAGCATGGTGCCTGGTACGTGGTTAATTTGTAATAAATGGTAATCGTTATGATTAAATAGTCATTTAGGAAAATGGCTACACTCATCATATGATGATTTGTGTGAATTTAAAATGATAATGTACACAAAGCTCTTAGCAGTTTCTGGCCCATGGTAATATAGGCTATTATTATTATATAATCTTATAGAGAAATAACAAATCTGAATTTATCCATGTTGAGCAAAATGTGAGCCAATTTTAGTAATCATTTATTTAAGTATATTGATATGTAAGGGTCTGATCATCATTGGCATGCACAGTTGAATAAGGTTTTATAGTATCAGGGCATTTGGTTCACATCATTTAATCCTTTCTGTGATCCTGAGAGGAATAGGTGGTATATATCCTTATTCTCTATTAGTGAGAGAAATGAGATATAGAAGAAGACTCCAGATCACTTGGCTATTTCATCACTGTTTGTCTAGACTATAATTCAGAATATGTACACTTGGGAGAACATGCACAGACGAGTAGCTAAATTTTCCAAAGTGTCAGGCTTGACTCTTGGATTATGTTTGGTTCTATGTCCAGTTATATATTACAAATTGAATTGGCTTCAGGCTTGGGTAATTTCAACATGGATCTCTTGTGCATGTGTAAATTTTAGAAAAAATATAACAATTATCTCTAAAAAGACATTTTGATTTAAGTGAACTTTTCTTTATCTGTAACTAAATGCAATCCCTGTCTCCAAAAGGCTTTATAGACATCTCATTTGCAGCTGGACTTAGGATATAGAATTCATACTTTTCATGGATCACTGACATCTGTCTTCCTTCAGACTGGATGATGCATCTGTAAAACCAGCTTGATAAAAATAGCAACTGAGGGATCAAGAGGAAGTTTAATAATCAGTCCTCCTCTCAAATATGTTTTGTTTCCACTAGAACCCTTCTTCTCAATGACATCAAATGTCAATACATGTATTTCTGGATAATGAAAACCACATTATCTTAATCGAGGTGTTTGATGAGTTTGATCACTCTTTATCTTGATAATATATGCAAATAAATAGGCATTTGCATTCAAAATTCAGTTTTAAGAAAAGTATTACAGCATGGGCAATAAAATACCAATTGGATTTTATGGGGAGTAATTTTTCTCATTATTGGCCCTAAAACTGTGATAACATCACCTGAACCCAGCAGAGTAACATGTCTGATATGTCATGAATGTGAGTTTTGGTCACCAGCTGTTGTGGACCTAATGGCTTTATCTTTCTGACATCAACCCATGTGATATGTATGGCTAAAGCACGAGTATCCAGTATATCTATTATATCAATATTAAATGGCAAGGATATGGTGGCTGAATATATTCATAGATGTATAAATGTTTTAAAGGCATCATTAGAGGATATCAGAGTAAGGAGTCATAATTAATAAGAAGCCCACAGTGAGGTTAGAGGGCTTCTGCCGATATTAGAACCAGTCTTGTGGTTCCAGGGTTTGTTATCAAACCCCTGGGACTGCAAACATTTCTCACTATATCCTGCTGTGCATACATGACTTTAAGCCCCATGAACTTCCATCAGTGCTAGATTCTCTAGGAAAGAAAATGACAATTTAGTGAGCATTCAAATGAATGTTTCAAGCTGAAGTTTTAAAGACTGGGAAAAGGGGAGCTTGTTTGTATCTTATTACATCTGGGTGATTGCTTTCAAAGTCATACAGAAAAAAATGCATGTCAAATATAAGGACATTTTGACTTCTGTCAACTTCTAGCTATAGACATAGATTTTTTTTTCCTTTGAGAAGAAAAAACAATTTCTTGGATAGCATATCAATATTTATTTAATGCCTTACCCTTGTGCAGAAATTACCCTAAAATTTAGTCTTTTTGCTTCACCTACCTCAATTTCTCCAGCTAAAACTTGAAAATGTGAATATCCTGTTTTTTCATGATTTTTTTAATAAATGAATAAAATTTAAGAAATGATGCCTGAACATTCTTTCAGTGTGTAAACTTCAGATGGACCCTGAATTTAGATTGGGTACTTATATGTTCCTTGTGAAATATTTCTCTGCTTTCAGATGGTTTGGTAGTGATTATATTTCCTTTGAATTAATATCTCCATGGCTTGTTGCTGTGTAATAGTTGTGTATTCTTGACCTTGAAGTTTGATGTATTCTCCCTCTTGAGCAGAGTTGTAATGGAAAAGTGATGTGGAATCAAGCTATAGCTCCTGCTTCTTCCAGGACAGATGCCATTTCATCTCTGATACATTGTTCAGATCCTCTTGAGTGGAAACTACTGTTGCTCAGGTTCAGTTTTGATGGCTAAGCCCAGAGAGTTTTTCCTGACAGGGATAGAAGCCTTATAATAAGACAGGCCAAGTAATTCCCTGAGAAAAGATTATTAGTATTTTGTGGGCTCAACACTCACCTTTGTGGGTGTGCTCTTATGACAGGTGTTGAAACTGAGTTTCATATCACATTACAGCCCCTCAAACAAGGTCTTTGGGGAACATAAACAGGGTGACTGCTTAGCTTTTAATTCAGTCACCTCCTTTCCTTCTGAAATCCCTATGATAATAAATGCTTGCACCATATTTATGAGTTCCTCTTTCTTGCAAAGGTCTCTACTGTACTCCCAACGTGCAGTCTGCCTTCAGCATCAATGAGCAGTCACTCTCCCTGGGATGATTGCTTTGTTGAGAGAAATGAGCTCAGAAGGAGCTTGTGAGCTTGAATCCTGAGAATCTTTTCCCCAGAATTCTTTTATCAAAGTACACTTTAGAAAAGTGGATGGTAGTTCAATGCTGTTCATAAAGAAGCGCAGAACTCTCTGCTAGGGATTTATCAGCCATGATTGTCTTTTGAGGGAGTTGCCCACAATTATTCCTTTTATTTATTTATTGCAGATGAAAGAGCTGCTCTACTGAATAGTTAGCAGTTTCCGCCCACGCCCAACCTCAAGGGAAGTGCGGCTCAACCACAGGAGCATTAGAGTCCAAGCTCTGATCTCCAGGCTCTGCTTTATACCAGAGATAGAAACTCGTTGCCACTGAATTGATTCTAACCCATAGCGACTCCTGCAGGGTTTTCAAGGCTGTGAATCTTCACAGAAGCTGACTGCCTCACCTTTCTCCTGCTGATTGGCTGTTGGTTCAAACCATCGACATTTTGATTAGCATCTGAATGCCTTAACCACTGTGCCACCAGAGCTAGGGTCCCCCAAAGGAATTTGAGGTCAAACAGTAAAATAAGTAAAAAATTAAATAGAGCTGAAAATTCAGATAGGCAGGAGATTAAATGTTACTATCTTTTTAAATCTCAAAACACTCAGTTTAATTTAAATTATTTCCTCTGTGATTACTTTTGTTTACTTAATAAAATGGTTTGAGTGAAATGATGAGTAATCTTTATGTATGGAGACATGACCAATAACACAAAGACAATTCTCTGGAATGTGGAAGACAGTTCAAAACAACCCCAAGTACTTACTCTTTAGAACAAATACTGTCTTGTTAAGATTGATTCCATTCCAATATTATATGAATAATGTATGTGGGGGTTGACTAGAAGAGGATAATAGAAAAATTCAGATAGGATCAATTAGAGAATCAGAGTTTAACATGTTGGAGTTGGTAGGTTTAGGGAGCATCTGGTCTAGCCCTTTATTTTATAGTTAAAATATCTGAGACCTAGAGGCTGGGAACTTGCTCAAGTTCACAAGCCTAGTTGAAAAGGACTACCCCAGCTCAAATTCAAATTATGCTAAAGCTATTATTTTCTCTTGTCTCTTAAAAGTCATTTTAAAACCTTAGCAAACTGAAGATTAAGTAACTTGTCAAAAGCCACAAAGCTGGTAGAGGTGGAGCCAGGATTCCTACCCTAAATGTCCTCACTTCAAAAACTGTCTCTTCATGTTGCCTTAGATGCTGTTGAGCATTAGCAACACTGCCCAGACTTACACCATCCTCATAGTCATTGCTGTTTGAACCTATTGTTGCAAGCGTTGTGTCAATCAATCTCATTGGCCGTCCACCTTTTTTTCATTGACCCTTTAATTTGCCAAGCATGTGTCCTTCTTGAGGGACTGTGCTTTCATGATAATATGCCCAATGTATGTGAGATGAAGTCTTGCCTTCCTTACTTTTATGGAGCATTCTGGCTGTACTTCTTCCAAGACAGATATGTTCACTCTTCTGGCAGTGCATGGTATATTCAATATTCTCTGGCAACACTATAATTCAAATGTATCAATTCTTCTTCAGCCTTCCTTATTCATTGTCCAGCTTTCACATGTATATGAGGCAACTGAAAATACCAGTTTGGATCAGACACTTTGGTCTTCAAAGTGATATCTTCGCTTTTTAACATTTTAAAGAAGTCTTTTGCAGTAGATTTGCCCAATGTAATAATGGTTTGATTTCTTGACTGCTGCTCCCAGGAGCATTGATTGTGGATCCCCAAGTAAAATAAAACTCTTGACAATGTCCGTCTTTTCTTCATTTATCATGATGTTGCTTAATGGTCCAGTTGTGAGGATTTTTTTTTTTTCTTTTTATGTGGAGCCGTAATCCATACTGAAGGTTGTAGTCTTTGATCTTCATATGAGATGAAGATAATAATTGTACCTATTTATAGGGTTGTTGCAAGGATTATACATGTTAATGTACATAAAGCTTTTAGTATAGTGTCTGGAATATAACAGGTGCTCAAAAAATGTTAACTGCTATTATTAATACTATTAACATTAATATTAATATTAACCATTATACTGTGCCACAAAGCAAAAGGGTAACAAGTTAGATGTGAACCTACCATGAAAAAATGACCTGTTTCTTCCATCCATATAAAAATCCAGGTTCAATCTTAAAGGTTATGGCTGAATTTCCTCAGGAGGGCTGCTTCCATGGCCATCAGCAAGTGGCAATGATTCAAGGCCTGCTCCCAGCCACATCTTGCCCTTTCTTCTTGTTGTTAGGTTCTGCTGAGTCAGTTCCACCTCACAGTGACCCTATATACAACAGAACAAAACAATGCCCACTTCTGCACCATCCTCACAATCCTTGCTATACTTGAGCCAATCATTGTAGTCACTGTGTCGATCCATCTTGTTGAGTGTCTTCCCCTTTTTCACTTGCTTGCCGTTTAACAGGTGCTTAAACTGCATGGGGCCAGAAAGCACATTCCCCATAGAGAATAACAGTGAACATGAAAACAGATGTGAGTGGCTATGCCTGGATTTCACTGTGGTTTTCTCATAGCATGGAAGGTCATTAGGGGTTGATACACCTGAACCAAAGAGAGCCAGTATTTGCGGTACCCTTCTCTGTGACATAGCCTTTGAAGCACTGGGCATAACAAGAGGTGGGAGGGAACAGAATAAAACCCACATTGACTGAATATCTTCTACATGCACATGACCTCCCTTGATCCTCTTGCAGGAGCTCTGGTAGTATAGTGCCAAGGTATTTGACTGCCAACTCGAAGGCTGGTGGTTCAAATCCACCAGCCACTCCACGGAAGGAAGGTTGGGCAATCTTCTTCCGTAATGATACTGCCTTGGAAACCCAAGGACAGATCACTCTGAGTTGGATCCAACTCCACGGCAGTGAGTAATCCTCTTGTAGACTCTATGGCCCACAGAATGTAATCTACATAGTACAAGTGAAAAATCTAAACTTCAGATATATTAAGCAACTTACTACATGTACATGAATGGAAATAAATGAGAATGAAACCAATGGCTGCCTGCCTTTTTAGCCACAACTGTACCACACACTCTCCACCTCTATCTCCCATTAACACGCCACCTAAATCCACAGTTAATCTCTGCTGCCATTCCTTCACCCAACAGATGCTTGATAACTAAGTCAATATTCTTCTATTTGAAAATCCAATTTGTTTTCATCTCAGTGATTAAAACAATGACTTCTAATAAGATTTCATAATTTCTCATAAGCTTCCAATCATGGCATTCTTTTTAAATCCTGAATGTGTTCTCAACAACTTTTGATTGCCTTGCACCTGTGAAATCTTCAACGCCCCCAGAAAATAACCAAGGATTTCTGCCTTATTGCCCCACAGGTTGGGGAGCAGCACCTTCAAAAACATGCAGCGCCGTCACACAACGCTGAGGGAGAAGGGCCGCCGCCAGGCCATCCGGGGTCCTGCCTACATGTTCAACGAGAAGGGCACCAGCCTCACGCCCGAGGAGGAGCGCTTCTTGGACTCAGCCGAATATGGCAATATCCCGGTGGTCAGGAAGATGCTGGAAGAGTCCAAGACCCTGAACTTCAACTGCGTGGACTACATGGGGCAGAACGCTCTGCAGCTGGCAGTGGGCAATGAGCACCTGGAGGTCACGGAGCTGCTGCTCAAGAAGGAGAACTTGGCGCGGGTGGGGGACGCGCTGCTGCTGGCCATCAGCAAGGGCTATGTGCGCATCGTGGAGGCCATTTTGAACCACCCGGCCTTCGCGCAGGGCCAGCGCCTAACGCTCAGCCCGCTGGAGCAGGAGCTGCGGGACGATGACTTCTACGCCTATGACGAGGACGGCACGCGCTTCTCCCACGACATCACTCCCATCATCCTGGCGGCGCACTGCCAGGAGTATGAGATCGTGCACATTCTACTGCTCAAGGGCGCCCGCATTGAGCGGCCCCACGATTACTTCTGCAAGTGCGCCGAGTGCACGGAGAAGCAGCGCAAAGATTCCTTCAGCCACTCACGCTCCCGCATGAACGCCTACAAGGGACTGGCAAGTGCCGCCTACTTGTCTCTGTCCAGTGAAGACCCTGTCCTCACTGCACTGGAGCTAAGCAACGAGTTAGCAAGACTAGCCAACATCGAGACTGAATTTAAGGTAACTACCACTCACCACCCCACAGGCAAATGGTCCAGTGGGTTCTCCCATATGTGTCCAGTAGCAAAGTAAGTTCCCCACCCCCCACCCCCCGGTCTAAAAAGGGGTAAAAGCCTAGAAGTCTTGCAGTTCAGGCTCACAGGTAGAAACAGAACTTCCTCAACCATGTCAGATACAGGCCTGAGAGAAATGGAGCCCATTACGTGGAATATTTTAAACCACATAAATGTGGTAAAGAAGTGACTTAAGCACAAATCTATACAAAAAAGATAAGCAACCTATAGGCACGATTATATTGTGCTGCTTTAAATGCCTCAACCTCCGTTCCTGATTGCTCAAGAATGTCTATACTACCTAGAGGTTCTTTCCTAGTCTGACTTTTAGATCTTTTGGTTGTTTCACCTGCATGATTTTGATTTGTTCTTGTTCACATCTCTACCACATCCTGGACTGTGTTGGTCTTAGTTTCATTCTCATACTTTAAAGCTAGAAAGACTTGGCTGCAGCCTTTCTCCAACCTAGAAAGTTAATGCTATTGCTCATGTCAAAGAGTCAAGGAGCAGGGAAATGGAAATGAAAATAAGACCATCTCTGTAGAGTAATGCTTGTCACTCCAATAAATGGGCCCAGAACAAACCTCTATAATTTATATACCCAGAGACACCAAGACCTATGGGATAGCTCAGGATGCTGGAGACCTATCCCCCAGATCCATGATTCAAGTGCTGTTCTCTGCTTCTACTGTCAACTGACTCCCCCTGAAAGAGGATTCTTTTGACATGTTGTTTAAAATAATAATGGCAAGCATTTAGTGGGTACTTATTATGTGACAGGACACAATGTTAAGTGCTTGGCTACTAACTGAAAGGTCAGTGGTTCAAACCCACCAGCCACTCCACGGGAAAAAGATGTGGCAGTCTGCTTCTGTAAAGTTGTACTGCCTTGGAAACCCTATGGAGAAGTTCTACGTTGTCCTATAGGGTCCCTATGAGTCAGAATTGACTCAACAGCAATGAGTTTTTTATTATGTGACAGGCACTAATTGCCTTGCAATCATATTTAATTGCTCAATAAATAAATAAATACCATATGTTGTGGGTACTCTTAGTATCCCAATTTTATACAAAAACTTAAGTAGAGAAAGTTTACATAAACTTTCTCAATAACAGCTAGTAGATAGCAAAGCCAGTGCCTAATCTAGATACTCTTAACCCTACAGACAATTCTTAGCCACTCCAGGAAACTCTAAGTCAAAAGCCTTGTTTGTTAGTGCTCTGAGCCTCTCAGAGTTTGGCTTGTTATCTAAATGATGAAGTGATTCCTCACTGTGAAGGTGTAGCAGGAAGAGTAGGAACCACAACAGAGCTCAGAATTTCTCATGCTAACATTCTATCAGTGCCTAATATGTGCTAGGGCCATGGAGCATAAAAAGAGGTGTCATACTCAGTGCTGACCACCATTATGAGAAAGCATGTCACTGGCAAGTGAAAAGTTTATTATCCAAAGAAGACATCAGCACAAGAGCTGTCACTGACCAGGACACAATCAGGTGGCCAGTGGCGAGTATCAACTCATAGCAAGGGAAGACTCCATGAGCCATAGTGTTCAGGGATACCTCAAAGGAGGAGATGGAATAGAGCTATGCCTCACTGAACAGGAGGAATTGGATCAGTGGGAAGAAAGGAATTGGCCTTTAGAGGAGGCATGTGAAGGTAAGGCCCAGCAAGGCCCAGGACAGGGAGAGGATTGTGGAGAAGTTCCATGTGATTAGAATACAGACTTCGTGTAGGGGGTACACAGGAGGAATGCTGAAGAGATGAGTTGGGGAAGGTCTCAGAGGTCTTGTGTGTCAGGTTGAGCATTTTGGATATTATCACAAAGGAAATGGAGGATCACTAGGTAATGATTAGGAGAGTAAATGAAAACTACAGTGTTGGCGATTTACTTAACTGTGTTTGGTAAGTTGAATTGGAGGATTGGAGTAGGAAGCAGTGGGATTTTAGTTGTTCATGCATGAGGCCATGGAAGTTTCTCTATCGGAATAGGATCAACCACAAGCCAGAAACCAAAGGACCATGTTTGCAGGAAATAGTAAGGCACTCAAGTTGTGAATATATGAAGAATCCTATAGCTATGAGTCAGGTCCTACTCGACGGCACATAACAACAACAACAACATAGTTAAAGTTTAATTCCATTCTCTCTGAACTTGAGACCATTCCACTGAAGTAGAGCCACTTATCTAAATTGTGCATTACTCCTGATCTTGAGTGAAAAATTGGTAAATGTGTATGTAGAGATGACTCAAAAAAGTTTCCAAGAAATGTAACTATTATATCTTTCTTTATATCTGTACAATAAACCTAATTTTTCAATGCCAAGGCCAAGGATGTCCCAAGGAAGCTTGGTGGAACTTTGTTTTTTCCCTTGGTCTTTGGACTGAGTCTGCACAGGCAATGTGAAAGGAGTGGGCAAGGCAATTAACTCAATTACTTGTGGCCAAGGGGGGGCGGGGAAAGACAATGTAGGCAAGAAAAAAAAAATCTGGATCAGAGTGTCTGGATAATTGCACAGTTCTCTACTTATCTGGCAACCAGGAGCATGCCAGCCTTACTAAATAAAGCAATGCTAGACTAACATTTGGAACTACATCTGAACCATGTGTTTCCTTTACTAAAACCAAAAGTCTAGCATATTTTAGTATACATCATATCTAAAACTGGAAGTTTGCTGAAAGCATCTACTATGATATTTTGATTTAAAAAGTAAATTATGAAAATTGTGGCAAACTAAGAATACTACCAAAATGAAACAAATTCTTTGTACAATGCAGTGATTTATTCAGGATAAGAGTTAGCATAAATACATTTACTGGCTATTAACATCCCCCTAGTTACCTTTGTTTGAAATAATGTCTTTCAGATTGTCGACAAACGGCACATTATAAATTAACATAAGTGCTCCTTTAGAACTTTATTATTTATTCATATATCCTTGAACATGCATTCCTGACATTATAAATCTTCTCAAAGAAGAGAGCAGCTTTGCAGGAGAGAAGTCAAATTGTACTAAAAGAATAAAGAGCAAGTGCATGTGTTCTCAAATGCACTCTTCATGAGTCTGTTCTGCTTTAAAGGAACTATGAATTGCTGCCTGTACCTGTGTGTTATGAAGATGACCTAGTATCATAAACTGTATAACAAGCTATCAGATTCTCATTGCAAATGTCATATATCATCCTCCATGCCCTCTAAAAGACTCATTCTGGGAGTGATTCTTCCCGACTAGAAAATATCATCCATGAGAAGCTGGATTCAGTTGCCCGGGCTGTTGTTTTGGAGTCATTTAAATTTATCACCAGAATATAGTCTAGTCATTTACAAAAACTACAGCCAGTGTTTCAGTCTCTAATAAATTGTGGCTGGTGTCAGATGCCTGCTAGCAAGTCATTATTTTTGGTGTGGAAATTATGCAGTTGTTCAAGGATTTTCTTACGTCTTTTTTATCTTCTTGGGTCTAAAACTTGATGTGGTCACTGGGGCCTTCCCAGTGCCTTGAATGATAGTAAGCATTCCATAAATATTTGATGTCTGGAATGAAAGAAATTCTAAAAGGATAATCATTTCAACTGATGAAGCAAGTGATTTCTTTAATCTGTGTTTTAAATTCTTCCTAAACAT
This sequence comes from Orycteropus afer afer, assembly GCF_000298275.1. NCBI lineage: Eukaryota > Metazoa > Chordata > Mammalia > Tubulidentata > Orycteropodidae > Orycteropus > Orycteropus afer. The sequence continues at coordinate 9,411,477 of NW_006921699.1, read as the reverse complement.
GGATTTAATAGATATATTTGATGGACTTAATGATGTGTAGATGCTCTCATTGAGTGCTTTAAGCTGGTTGGCAAGATAAAACCAATACACGTTAAACAATTGAGGATCAGTCACACATTGCACTGTCTGTGCTAATGATCACTAAGCTCCTGGACAGCAGAGGGTGTCTTCTTGGTCTTGCCCCAGTATCTAACATGGGGCTTGGAGCACTGTCCACAAATGATATTTTAGTTGATTGGTTTATCTATGCAATAGAAGCTAAAGAAGGGAAAGATCAAAGTGAGCTGGACTATCTAGGGGGTTTCATCTCAGTGGGCCCAAGATGGGGCAACTGGAGTAGCATGGAAACAAAGAATTCATTTATCTCACTGGATAAATGAGTTAGAACTCCTGCCATAATGAAATCTCTTCATATTTTCTGAGTTAGTCTGTTTGGTTTTCTTCACTGATCATCCTTCTAATAAAACTGCTACCCTTCATTTTACTGATGTCTTCCTAGTCTAATTTCTGGGCAATCCTCTTATCTGTGGAGCCATTCACTGTTTCAAAAGGATTACAGGAGTTAAACTTTCTTCCAACTCAAAGTCACAGCAGCATCAATGCCTGGTGTGGGGGAGGGTAGAGATGTCAGTGGGATATACAGAGGTTTGTTGTTGTTGTTGCTAAGTGCCATCGAGTCGTTTCCGACTCATAGCGACCCCATGCACAGCAGAACGAAACACTGCCTGATCCCGCGCCAGCCCCACAATCCCTGCTATACTTGAGCCCATCATCGCAGCCACCATGTCAATCCATCTCGTTGAAGGCCTCCCCCTCTTTCGTTGACCCTCCACTCTACCAAGCATGACATCCTTCTCCAGGGAATTGTCCCTTCTTACAACATGACCAAGGTGAGACGAAGTCTGGCCATTCTTGCTTCCAAGGAGCATTCTGGCTGCACTTCCTCCAGGACAGATCTGTTAGTTCTTTTAGTAGGCCATGGTACTTTCAGCATTCTCCGCCAGCACCACAACTCAAAAGCATCAACTCTTCTTCAGTCTTCCTTATTCACTGTCCAGCTCTCACATGCATATGAGGCGATTGGAAATATCATGGCTTGTGTCAGGTGCACCTTAGTCCTCAAGGAGATATCCTTGCTCCTCAACACTTGAAACAGTTCCTTTGCAGTTGACTTTCCCAATGCTACACATCGTCTAATGTCCTGACTGCTGCTACCGTTGGCATCGATTGTAGAACCAAGCAACGTGAATTCCTTGACAACCTCAATCTTCTCTCCATTGATTGTGATGCTGCTTATTGGTCCAGTTGTGAGGATTTTTGTTTTCTTTATATTGAGATGTAATCCATACTGCAGACTGTATTCTTCAACCTTCATCAGTAGGTGCCTCAAGTCATCCTCACTTTCAGCAAGCAAAGTTGTATCGTCTGCATATCTCAGGTTGTTAATGATTCTTCCTCCAATCCTGATACCATGTTTTTCTTCATATAGTCCAGCTTCTTGGATTATTTGCTCAGCATATAGATTGAATAAGTGTGGAGAAAGAATACAACCCTGACGCACTCCCTTCTTGATTTTAAACCATGTAGTGTTCCCTTGTTCTGTTCGAACGACAGCCTCCTGGTCAAGGTACAGATTCCTCATGAGTACAATCAAGTGCTCGGGAATTCCCATTCTTCTCAATGTTATCCATAATTTGTCATGATCCACACAATCAAATGCCTTTGCATAGTCAATAAAACACAAGTAAACATCTTTCTGGTATTCTTTGCCTTGAGCCAAGATCCATCTGACAACAGCTATGATATCCCTTGTTCCACGTCCTCTTCTGAATCCGGCTTGAACCTCTGGAAGTTCTCTGTCAATCTACTGCTGCAAACGTTTCTGAATTATCTTCAGTAAGATCTTACTTGTGTGCGATATTGTTCTATAATTTCCACATTCTGTGGGATCACCTTTCTTTGGAATGGGCACAAATATGGATCTCTTCCAGTCAGTTGGCCAGGTAGCTGTCTTCCAAATCTCTTGGCGTAACTGAGTGAGTGCCTCCAATGAGGCATCTGTTTGTTGAAATATCTCGATCGGTATGCCATCAATTCCCGGAGCCTTGTTGTTCGCCAGTTCTTTCATTGCAGCTTTGACTTCTTCCTTCATTACCATTGGTTCTAGATCATATGCCACTTCCTGAAATAGAGAGGTTTAGGGCATTGTAAAGACAGAGAAAACCAAATGAACATGGAAATCTCTCTTGTGCTCTCATCTTTTGCTTAAATTTAAGATTCCAACGGTCAGGGAACTGTGGAAGCCCAATAAACACTTTATCTTACTTTCTTATGATTTAGTCATTCTGAAGAACAGCACGGCTGCAACTGGGAAGGCTTCTGCTGTTGGTAAAATGTCAGCATGGAAGTGGCTGACTGGACTGCAGTCACAAGCACTTTGTGATCACAGAGGGGAAGAGCAAGGGGTGAGAAAGCTGAAGCTGTAACTGCATCCTGCTTAAAATGTTAATGATTTTTATGTTTGTCAATGAATTGTTAGCTACATGTATTATGGAAAATAGATGATAAATTATTTACCAATGTTTGTGCTGCCATTTTAAGACCCATAAAAATCTCTCAGAGCCTAAAATAACACAAATTAAAGATGTAAATAATGATAAATCAGACCAATTTGCCACCTGCTATGATCTCTGGGGAGATCCCATTGTGGAAGGTAAAGATGTTGAGATGACAGTTTGTAATCTGCTTGCAAACTGATTGAAATGGAAGAGGAAAAGAAGGGAGAAGGAGGAGTGAGTTTTTATTGTGGTGCTGAAGCTCAGAACTCTGGAACTTGCAAGACAGGGAGCTTTCTCATAAAGACCTACCCTGAGCCTGGGGTGGTACTGACATTTGAACAAGTCTATAACTCCCTGGCCTTGAGTAGAATCTGTGGCTCTACAAGTTGCTCACCTGCTTTGCCTATTTTCAGGATTTTTAAATTTTATAGAGCAACAAACTGAGAAAATGCATTTCCTTGAAGTTTGAAAGCCTGGCTGGTAGTGTAAACAAATGTCTGTTTAACATGCAGGAAATGACTTGAAAATTGTTTCCTTTTCCATTGGGAAAATGTATTTTAAACTGTGGAAGCTGTAGATATTAAAAGTAAGGTTTTGTTTTGTTTTCTAAGAGAATCTGGTGGAAAACTCCCCAAAGGCACTCACTTATGTATCATCCCTCAGGGATCTGACTTTGTCACCCAAAGCCCTCTGCTTGAACGTCTGATGATGCAGCATGCAGGTAGGGAAGAGAAAGATCACAGATGGCAGTCGGTGAGCTGGGATGTGACAGCCTCTCAGTAAGCAGAAGCAGGAAGTATGTGGTCAGAGCATGTGTGCCTGTTGACATGTCCACAGTGGGTCAGGGTCACTGGCCTCAGTACCCAAAAGGGCAACAGCCAGGGATTGGTTATTGCAGAAGAAAGGACAGAGGTGACTTTTGCCCACATTAGCTTTGTCTTTTTTTTTTTTTTC
>NW_006921699.1:9392029-9407817 GCF_000298275.1 Orycteropus afer afer | reverse complement strand
GCTTTTGCCAGAGCATTCATTAATGAGGCATCATAGGAAAATCAGCTACCTAATGTGTCCTTCAATGACAATTTTTTGTTGGGTCACCACCAGTGCTATAAGTTACATTTTCCTCTTCTAGGGTTGGGACCTCAGGTGGCATAGTGCCTAAGGCATTTGACTGCTAACCAGAAGGCTGGTGGTTCAAACCCCTCAGCCACTTCTAAGAAAGAAGGCTGGGCAGTCTACTTCTGGAGTGATACTGCCTCAGAAACCCAAGAAGGGGTCACTATGAGTCAGAATTGACTTGACGGCAGTAAGCTATTTTTAGTAGGGTTTCATGCAAGTATCATCCTCTAAAATACAGAGAAACAGTATATGTTGAATGACAGGTATTCAGATGGGATAAAGAAAACTACTTTGATAGAAGAGGACAAGGGCAGGGGAAGACTCTGGTGAGTTCCCAGAGCAACATGCTTCATTTCCTCAAGGCTGTATAGTGGAGAACATAGAACTTGGCTCTGGAATCATACTAACCTGGGTTCCAGTCCAAGCTCCATCTCTTACCAACTATCTAATCTTGGGCATTTATGGAAGTTAGTTTATGTGAAAAATGAGAATAATAGTAGCCATTTCAGTTGTAGCATGTCAAAAATGGAATGCTTATTTTTCCTATCCTAAAATTTGTTCCTACTCTAATCTTTCCACCTCTGTAAATGACACACAATACACTCAGTTGCTAAGGGCTTTCTATGCCTCATCCCATCTAACCTCCAGAAAATTCTGATACATATTAGGTACTTGATAAGTATTAGCTTAGTAAGTGTTCTGGTTACCTAGTGCCGCTTTGACAGGAATATATCACAAATGAGAAGGCTTGAACAAACAGGAATTTATTCTTATAATTTGGAGGCTTTATGTCCAAGTTCAAAGTTCCAGGCTCTAGGGGCTGGGTGAAAGCCCCTCAACCTTGGGGTTCAGCTCTGCCTCCTACTCCCAGCCCATTGGAGCCAAAGGCTTTTCTTCACTCAGACAGCTGTTGGCTGCTGAGACTGACAAACCCAAGATTGACAAGTAAAAAGGCACAGTCCTGATGTTACCAAACCACACAACAGGCCATTAATTCAAGTCCATTGAAAGTCCCAAGATCAGCAGAGTGTGGCAGGCTGCTGAACAATGACATGACTACAGGCAGGGTTCAAGCATGCCATAGGCTAGAGACCATTCTCAAAGATGCTTCTTATATACAGGAAGCAGACTACATACCTAAAGACAGTTACTCAGCTGCTCACAGTAGATTCCACCATGGAGTTGATTACCATTCTCATCATGGGGAATACTACATCCAGCTGCCCAGCCACTCAACCAGGCCTAGCCAAGTTGACACACAAACTTAACCACCACAGTAAGTAAATAAATGAGTCAGTGAATTAATTAATAAATAATGACCTCACAGGGTGTTGCCAGAAAAAAAAAAAAAAAACATTGCTTCCAGTCAGTTCCAACTCATAACAACCCTATAGATGTTAATGAGGATAAAATGAGATGAAGAATATTAAACTTTTTGTATAGAACCTGACACATAAACAATATAAACACTATTAATTATTTCCCAGACAGCTCAGTGGCTATCCTATTTTGTTCCTCCAAAGACCACTGGAATGTCAACTGTGTCCCAATAAACACAGCATAAGTTTCAGACCAAGACCTCCTCTATTCTGGGATCTTCCTTCTTTTCTGCTAAGCTCCTCAGTCACTCAACAGATCTTTCCAGTACAAGAAAAGACCAGCCTTCTGATTAAAAATAGTCCAAGAGAATATTTTCCAATTGAAAAAATGCAGACTACTGAAACTGAATAAGCCTATCGTGTTGCTAAAATATTGCTATGAAAAGAAACCATGTGGACTGGAAAGATAGAGAGCAAAGGAGGAGCAGGGAGAAAATGGGCAAGCAGAACTCCTGCCAAATACAGACAGAGACTCTGTCTCAAAAAATATCTCCATGGAAAAGATTCATCACTACACACACAAAAAAAAAAAAAAAAAAAGGGAGAAAATAATTTCCTATACAAGTGCAGCTATCAGTCTGAAATATCAGAGATATAGAGAAAATGAAGACAGTTCTTAGAGAATATTAGCCAGTGAGTAGTGGCACAAATTAAAGCAAATGGAAATTCAGGGATTTTTCTGTGGGGGGAAAAAAAAAAGTTGTTACTCTTGTTAAGTGCCATTGAGTCAGTGCCGACTTACAGTGACCCTAAATACAATGGAATAAAACACTGCCTGGTACTGCACCATCCTCACAACAGTTGCTATGTTAGAACTTATTGTTGCAGCCACTGGGTCAATCCATCTCACTGAGGTTCCTCCTCTTTTTCACTGATATTACCTCTACTGTATCAAGCATGAAGTCCTTCTCCAGAGACCAGTCCCTCCAATAACATTTCCAAAGAACAGGAGACAAAGTCTCACCATCCCAGCTTCTAAGAAGCATTCTGGCTGTGCAGGCTTACCTTGCAGATATTGTGGGTTTGGCTGCAAAATTGTGAATAACACAATTTTTTGGTTCCCCAGTGCTTATGAAAGTTATGTTTACACTATGTGGTAGTCTTTTAAGTGTGCAATAGGATTATGAAAATGTCTGAAATATTGTGAGAATGACTGAAATGTGACAGACATGACACGAAGTGAGCACAGGCTGTTGGAAAATGGCTCTGATAGACATGCTCAAGCTAAGGCTGCCATAAACCTTTGTGGCCTGGTCCTGCACCATCCTCACAATTTTTGTGAGTAACTGTAAAAAATACAGTCTCAGCAAAGCACAATAAAATGAGGTAGACCTGTACTTCTTCCAAGACAGAACTGCTCATTCTTCTAGAGATACATGATAATTCAATATTCTTCACCAACATCATAATTGAAATACATCCATTCTTCTTTGGTCTTCCTTATTCAATGTGAAGCTTTTAGCTGTTTATGAGGAGACTGAAAAAAGTGACATCTTTGCCTTTTAATATATGAAAGAGCTCTTTTTCAGCTGATTTACCCAATACGGTTTGATTTCTTGACTGCTGATACCATGAGCATTGATTGTGGATCTAAGTAAAAAGAAATCCTTGACCTCAATCTTTTCTCTAATTATCATGATATTGCTTATTTGTCCATTTGTGACAATTTTTGTTTTCTTTATATTGAAATGCAATCCATATTGAAGACTGTAGCCCTTGATCTTCACCAGTAAATGCTTCAAGTCATCTTCACTTTCAGCAAGGTTGTGTCATCTGCATACCACAGGTTGTTAATGAGCCCTCCTCCAATCGTGATGCCACATTCTTTATACAGTCCAGCTTCTTGGATTATTTGCTCAGTATACACATTGAATAAGTATGGTGAAAGATTATAACTCTGAGGAACAGCTTTCTTGATTTTAAAACATGCAGTATCTCGCTCTGTTCAAACAACTGTCTTTAGGTCTATGCACAGGTTCTGCTTAAGCACAAGTATTCTGTAATTTCCATTCTTTGCAATGTTATCCATAATTTGTTATGATCCACACAATGCTTTCACATAAGCAATAAAACACAGGAAAACATCTTTCTGGTATTCTCTGCTTTCAGCCAAGGTCCATCTGACATCTGCAGTGATATCCTTTGCTGCATGTCCTATTCTGAATCAAGCTTGAATTTCTGGCAATTCCCTGTTGATGTACTACTACAACTGTTTTTTATTATCTTCAGCAAAATTTCACTTTGGTGTGATAATGATATATTTTGTCAATTCCTGCATTCTTTTAGATCACCTTTTTTGGAATGGGCACAAATAATGGATCTCTTCCAGTCAGTTGGCTAAGTAGCTGCCTTCTAAATTTCTTGGCAAGAGCACTTCCAGTGTTATATCCACTTGTTGAAACATCTCAATTGGTATTCTGTCATTTCCTGGAACCTTGTTTTTCAGTACCATCAGTTCATGATCACATAATACCTCCAGAAATGTTTGAACAGCAACCAATTCTTTTTGGCACAGACTCTGGGTATTCTTTCCATCATTTTGCCAATGCTGTTTGTTGTTGCTAGGTGCCACTGAGTTGGTTTCAACTCATAGCAACACTATGTTTTGTTGTTGTTGTTACTGTTATATGCCTTTGAGTTTTCTCCGACTCAAAGCAACCTTATGTACAACAGAAGGAAACACTGCCTGGTCCTGCACCATCCTCACAATTGTTGATATGCTTGAGCTCACTGTCGCAGCCACTGTGTCAATCCGTCTTCTTGAGGATGCTTCCTTTTTTTGCTGGCCCTCTACCAACCATGATATCTTTCTCCAGGGACTTATCCCTCCTGATAACATGACCAAAGTATGAGAGACAAAGTTTAGCCATTCTTGCTTCTAAGGAGCATTCCTACTGTACTGCTTCCAAGAGAGATTTGTTTGTTCTTCTGGCAGTCCATGTTTTATTCAATATTCTTCACCAGCACCACAATTCAAATGCATGAACTCTTCTGCCAACTTCCTTATTCACTGTCCAGTTTTCACATGCATATGAGGCTACTGAAAACACCATGGCTTGGGTTAGGTATACCTTAGTCTTCAAAGTGACATCTTTGCTCTTCAACACTTTAAAGAGGTCCATTGCAGCAGATTTGTCCAATGCAATATGATGTTTAAACTTCTTGACTGATGCTTCTGTGGGCACTGATTGTGGATCTAAGTAAAATTAAATTCTTGACAACTTCAACCTTCTTTCAATTTATCATGATGTTGCTTATTGGTTCAGTTGTGAGGATTTGTATTTTCTTATTTTTAAGGTGTAATCCATATTGAAAATTGCAGTTTTCAATTCTGTGCAAAGATTTCTTCAATATTGCAACTTGAGGATTGATTTTTTTTCTCTTCAGTTCTTCAGCTTGAGTAACACCAAGCATGTTCTTCCCTTTTGGTTTTCTAACTCCTAACTTTTGCACACTTCATTATAATACTTTGTCTTCTAGAGCTGCCCTCTGAAATAATTTGTTCAGCTTTTGCTTCATCATTTCTTCCATTCATATTAGTTACTCTATGTTTAAGAGCAAGTTTAATAGCCTCTCTGGCATCCATTTTAGTCATTTCTTGTATTTTTAATGACCTCTTATTTTTTTAATGTATGATGTCCTTGATGTCATCCCATAACTTGTTTGGTCTTGTGTTGTTGGCATAAAATGCATCAAATATAGTCTTCAGATAGTCTCTATATTCAGGTGGGATATACTCAAGTTTGTATTTTGGCTCTTGTGGACTTGTTTCTTCAGCTTCAACTTTAACTTGCACATGTGCAATTGATAGTCTGTTCCACAGTTGACCCTGGCCTTGTTCTGACTGATGATGTTCAGCTTCTCCATCATCTTTCCACAGATGTAGTCAATTTGATTCCTGCATTCCATCTAAAATCAAAACCAAACCCACTGCCATCGAGTTGATTCCAGCTCATAGCGACCTTCATTGGGTTTCCAAGGCTGTAAATCTTTATGGAAGTAGATTACCTTATCTTCCTCATGCAGAGCAGTTTGGTGGGTTTGAACCACCAACCTTTGGGTTAGCAATGAAATGCCTTACCCACTATACCACCAGACCTCCTTGTATTCCATCTAGCAAGGTACATATGTACTGTCACCATTTATGTTGTTTAAAGACGGTATTTGCAAATGAGTAACACATTGGTTGTGCCAAATTCTATCTTGTGATCTCCGGCATCATTTCTATCACCAAAGCCATTAGTTTCCAACTACTGTTCCTTCTTTGTTTCCAACTTTTGTATTCCAATCACCAGTAATTATTACTGCTTCTTGAGTGTAGGCTTGATCAATTTCAAACTGCAGAAGTTGGTAAAACACTTCAATTTCTTCATCTTTAGATTTAGTGGTTGGTGTGTAAATTTGAGTAATAGTCATATGAACTGGTCTTCTTTGTTGGTGACTGCTATTATCCTATCATTAACAGCATTGTACTTCTGGATTTATTTTAAAATGTTCTTTTTGATGGTGAATGTGACATCATTCTTCTTCAATTTGTCATTCCTGGCATAGTAGACCATATGATTATCTGACTCAAACTGGCCAATACTAGTCCATTTTAGCTCAGTAATGCCTAGAATATCAATTTTTATGTCTTCTATTTCATTTTTGATGACTTCTATTTTTTCTGTTATCATACATTCCATGTTCTGATTATTAATGAATGTTTGCAGCTGTTTCTTCTCATGTTGATGCATGCCACATCAGCAAATGTAGATCCCAAAAGCTTTACTTCATCCACATCATTAAGGTTAACTCTAGTTTGAGGAAGGAGTTCTTCCCCTATTGTATATTGAGTGACTTCCAATCTGAAGGGATCATCTGGAACTATATCAGACAACATATCACTGCTATTCATAAGATTTTCACTGGCTAACTTTTTCAGAAGTAGATCAGAAGATTCTCCTTCCCAGTATGTCTTGCTCTGGAATCTCCACTGAAACCTGTCTACCATGGGTGACCCTGCTGGTATTTGAAATACTCATGGCATAGCTCCCAGCATCACATCAACATGCAAGCCACATAGTATGACAAACTGACAGATGAATGGTGTAATCATAATGATCAAGTATGCTGCACAAATCATCAACATGGAAGCATATGTTTTATTAGCAGTAAATTTAAATTCAGGGAAATTCATTACATTTACATGGGGGGAATATATGTCAGAATGGTGGGTTGGAGGTATGGTCTGCAGATTCATAGACTCTCAGGACTGGATGGACCCTACTTATAGAGCTATATGAAAATTTATCATTCATGCAACAAATACTTCAATTTCTTGTATGAGGCTTTGGGTTAGTTTCTGGAGATAAAATGAAAAAGATAAATCTCCTGCCCTCAAGAGGGTTATAGATTCATGGAGGAGATGGGCATTCTTCACATAATAGTGCAAATAAAAAAAATTGGTTGAGTGCTAAAAAGTAAAAGTGCAGTTTTGAAAGAGTTGATTTAGTGGGACAGGTGACTATGGGGTGTGTGTGTGTGTGTGTGTGTGTTAAAGGTTTCTCAGAGAAAAGGATAAGAGCCATCATATGTCAACCAAACCAATGACTAATCATCATAGATGGAGCCACAGTAGTCAGAGAAGGCGATCTACCTCTGGCTGTTTCCAGGCCCGCTTTTTTGTTTGTGAGCCTCCCAAGACCGTGCTTCTCCTGGCTCCAAGGTCTTTCAGGGCGCCACAGCAGTCCTAAAGGCAGTAGAAGAACAGGGTGAGGTGGTAGAATACAGACAGCTCTATATCTTCTCTGAGGCAGAAGCCCAGTGGAGTGAGGGGAGAGGCAAGAGAGTGATGTAGATTCCACTTATCATTCTAATCATTGAAAATAGACAGGGTGTGTCCCAGCCTTGGTCAAGCTGTTCAACACAATGTACTGGCAGCACAGAGGCAGTGGAAAGTGGGTTCAGAAGTGATAATCCATTATAGGAGGGATTTCATTTGATTTTAATCTTTCTATTGCACTTTTCAGATTCTGAGGATATCTTTCTACCTCTGTGGGTTGTGCGGTCCAAGTAAATTTTTCATAAAAGTAGAGGAAAATGGCTGGATATTAGCTCTGGTTTTTGTTAAACTGGAGCTCAATTCGACATAAATAAAAGCACCAATAGACCTCTCCCTCCCCTTTCCCTCTCTCCTTCCTTGGAGCTTTGGGTGTTGAGAATGAGAGGTTATCAGGAGTCCGGGAGCAGGCAAGGCTTTACTGGACACCCCACGTTCTCCTTGGGATGGACACTTAGTTTTGCCAAAAACAGTTGCAGTTTTGCAAAAGAGTTGCCTGGTTCTTTCTTGAAATCTACCATTGGTTCTTTTGTCTTTAGGCTCTTTGTGTCTAGGTGATGATAGCACTGAGATGAACTAGGGTAGGCTGAGACTGGGAATCCAGGCAGACCTTCAGAACAAGGCAGGATTGAGGCCAGAGGTCAGTTATTCTGGGAAACCACAGGGAGTCATAAAGCTAGAAGATTAACCTAGAGGAAAAAAGAGAGGTGATTGATGCTCTTTGTTGACCAATGCACGAGTGGAAATTGTGCAATAGTTTGTGTGTATGTGGTGTTTTAGGCAGGCAGATGGATAAGGGGTGGGAAGGTAGCAGAAGAAGCAATGGAAGGAAACTTGATATTGGGGCAGTGCCCCATTCAAGTATAAGAAAAAATGGTCAAGTGTTGGAGTTTTTTAAATAATAAAATAACACACCTTCATTAGGGATTTTTTGGAAAATATATTAGAAAGAATGACAAAAATCAGCATTAATATCACCATCTAGTAATAATTAACACTTTGGTATATATGTTTCCTCCTAGTGCTCCTCTCCCTCATACTACCTCCAGATACAAAAATTTGAATTAGTATTATAAATCTGTTAATGGAGTATTATCATCATATTTTTATTTCCTTTCACGCTTTATCCTCATTCATATTCTCCCCTCTACCCAAAAAAAACACACATCCAATGTTTTAATGTATTTAGATATAAGGAAGCTCTGGTAGCATAGTGGCTAAGGCACTTAACTGCTAACCAGAAGGCTGGCGGTTCAAACCCACCAGCCACTCCTCTGAAGGAAGATGGGGCAATCTACTTCCGTAGTGATACTGCCTCGGAAACCCAAGGAGGGGTCGCCATGAGTCGGGTCTGACTCTATGGCACATAACAACAACAACAACAGATATATAAATGTATGAATGTATGCATCATTCATTCAATATATATTTATTTTGCACCTACTATGTGCAAAGTTCTAAAGGCTGAGATTACATAAGAGCCATCAAAACTCTGTAAATCCCTGCCCTTATGTAGTTTACATTCTAATGGAGACTGAAAAATTTATAGTTGATTTATGTGTGTGTGTTTATAATAGATACCCTAGTGGAGCAAGCGTCCTTATGAGTCAGAGATGACTTGATGGCACCTAACAACAATAACAGTGGAGTAGTGGTTAAGTTCTTGGCTGCTAACCAAAACGTTGGTGGTTTGAACCCACCAGTTGCACCAGGGGAGAAAGATGTGGCAATCTAATTCTATAAAAATTTACATCCTTGGAAACCCCATGGGACATTTCTACTCTATCCTGTACAATCACTATGAGTCAGAATCAACTCGACAACAATGGGCTTGGGTTTGGGCTATTTTACCTTACACAAAAGGGATTACGTTCTATCCAACTCTTTTACACTCAATGCTCAATGTGTTTTTACTGTCTCTTCATGGTGATGTATGTAAATCTAATTTATTGCTTCTGTCTGCTGCCTAGTATTCTGTTCTTTGCATCTACAGTTTTTCACTTATTCAGTCCCATAGTGTTAAATCCAAAAAACCCAATGCTATGGAGTGGATTTCAACTCTTAGCAACCCTGAAGGACAGAACAGAATTGCCTCTTAAGGGTTCCAAGAATAGAAATCTTTACAAAAGCAGACTGCCACATCTTCCTCCCACAGAGTGACTGATGGGTTTCAACTGCTGACCTTTCAGTTAATAGCCCAGTGGTGTACTGTCTAAGGTACTTGACTGCTAACCAGAAGGCTGGCAGTTCAAACGCACTAGCCACTCCTCAGTAGGAAGGTTGGGCAATCCACTTCCACAAGTGATAACGCTATGACTATGAGTCAGCTCCAACTCAACCAACAGCAGTGATTTTGTTTGTTTGTTTGTTTAACTACTGCACCACCAGGACTCCTTAAAGGTCTAGTGAGGTCCCATAGAGACAGACACCTAAATTGTCTCTAACTTCTTTTTACTCCAAATGATCCTATTGGAATGTTCTTGAGTTACATACCCAGGAGGAAATGTCTGTGGTCAATTTAACTAAGCATCACAGATTGCACCCCTGTGTGCCAGCCCTAGTCTGCACTCCCTTGGGGGGCTTTGATTTTCAGTGTGCTCCCAGTTGTAGGTATTATCCTGCTTTTCTAGTACTTGCCAGTATGAAGAATGTGAGGTTATTTGAATCTGCATTTCTATAATTGGGAGTGGGGCTGAGTACTTCATCTACTGTTATCCATGTGAGTTTCTCCTTTCTGAATTGAATCTTCTTATCCTTTGCCTGGAGTCTCTCAAGGGTGCAAATGGTTAACACTCAGTTCACCCAGCTGCACCTTAGAAGAAAGTTCTGTTTATCTATTTCCAAATAATCAGCCATTGAAAACTATATGGGACACAGTTCTACTCTAACACACATTGAGTCACTGCTTTGTTTAGCTCTAGTGCTCTGGTAGGAGCTCTGGTAGCATAGTGCCTAAGGCACTTGACTGCTAACCAGAAGGCTGGCAGTTCAAACCCACCAGCCACTCCTCAGAAGGAAGGTTGGGAAATTTACTTCCGTAGTGATACTGCCTCGGAAACCCAAAGAGGGGTAGCTATGAGTCCGGTCTGACTTGACAGCACATAACAACAACAGTGCTCTGGTGGTGGTTCAAACCCACCAGCCACTCCTCAGAAGGAAGGATGGGCAATCTACTTCCATAGTAATACCACTTCAGAAACCCAAGGAGAGGTCACTATGAGTTGGACCCAACTTGACTGCAGTGAGTTTGGTTTGGTTTGGTTTAGTGCCACTCTAACAGAAAATATACCACAAATGGGATGGCTCAAACAAACAGGGTTTTATTATCTTATAGTTTGTGGCATAGTGCCTAAGGCATTTGACTGCTAACTAGAAAGGTGGTGGTTCAAACCCACCAGCCACTCCTCAGAAGGAAGACTGGGTAATCTACTTCTGTAGAGATAGTGCCTCAGAAACCCAAGGAGGAGTCACTATTAGTTGCAACCAACTCGACAGCAGTGAGTGAGAGTGAGAGTTTTGGATGCTACAAGTCCGAGTTCAAAGTGCCAGACTCTAGAAGCTGGGTGAAAGCTCCTCGACCTTGGGCTTCAGCTCTGCTTCTTGCTCCTGTCCCACTGAAGCTGGAAGCTTTCTTCACTCAGGCAGCTGATGGCTGCTGAGGCTGACAAACCCAAGGTCAACAAGTAAAATATTACCAAACCACACGGCACTTGATTCAAGTACATTAAGAGTCCCAAGATTGGCAGACAACATGGCAGGCTGCTGAATGACAGCTACATACAGGATTCAAGCATGCCAAAAGCTACAGACCATTCCTAAAGCTTCTCCTTATATACTGGGAGCAGACCACATCCCTAAGGCAGCTACTCAGATGCTCACAGTTGATTCTACCATGGAGTTGATTAATAGTGTTCTGGTTACCTAGTACCACTCTGACAATAATATACCACAAATGGGATGGCCTTAACAAACAGGAGTTTATTTTCTTACAGTTTGGAGGCTTTAAGTCCAAGTTCAAAGTGCCAGGCTCTAGGGGCTGGGTGAAAGCCCCTCAACCTTGGGGTCCAGCTCTGCCTCCTGCTCCCAGCCCACTGGAGCTAGAGGTGTTTCTTCACTCAGACAGCTGCTGGCTGCTGAGGCTGCCAAGCCCAAGGTTGACAAGTAAAAAGGCACAGGCCCAATGTTACCAAACCACATGGCAGGCCATTAATTTAAGTCCATTGTAAGTCCCAAGGTCGGCAGAGCATGGCAGGCTACTGAACAACAACATGGCTACATGTAGGGTCCAAGCGTGCCATAAGCTAGAGACTATCCCCAAGGCTTCTCCTTATATATAGGAAGCAGACCACATCCCAAAGGCAGCTACTCAGCTGCTTGTGGTAGATTCCACTACAGAGTTGATTGCCAATCTCATCATGGGGAATACCTACCACCAGCTGCCTAGCCCCTCAACCAGGCCCAGCCAAGCTGACATACAAATTTAACTACCACAACCAGCCTCATCAAGGGGAATACTACACCCAGCTGCCCAGCCACTCAAAACCAGGCCCAGCCAAGTTTACACATAACCTTAACTACCACAGTCACCAAGAGTCAGAGTCAACTTGATGGCAACTAGTTACTGGTTATCTTTTATCCATTTTTCAAATTGATTTCTATTTTGGAGTATCTTAAAGATGAATTCCAGGAGTTCCTTATGTATTCTAAATACTAGTTCTTTGTCTATTTTAGGAATTGCAAATAACTTCTCCCAGTCTGTCATTCGTGTTAAATTTATCTATGGCATCCTTTATTGAACTGAAATCCTTATTTTTGAAGTAGCCGAATCCATCAATGTTTCCCCTTATGGTTTGTGCACTTAAGTCTTAAGAAATCCTTCACCACCTGAGATCACAAAAATATGCTCCTACATCTACTGTTTTATTCTTCTATTACCTTCATGGAGCTCTGGTAGCATAGTGCCTAAGGCACTTGACTGCTAACCAGAAGGCTCATGGTTCAAACCCACCAGCCACTCCTCAGAAGGAAGGTTGGGCAATCTACTTCCATAGTGGTAATGCCTTGGAAACCCAAGAAGGAGTCGCTATGAGTCAGGTTTGACTCAATGGCACATAACACCAACAACATTACCTTCATAGACTTACGATTGATTTTTCAACTCTCTAGTCCAATTGTTTTAATTTTGTTTATAAAGTGAGTTTGTATCAGATTTTTTTCCCATATAGTAAGTTAGTTTCCCAAAATCATCTATTAAATAATCTCTCTCACTAATTTAGTATACTATCTTTTTTCATATAGCATTTCTGGACTTTCTATTCTATTCTAATGTTCTGACTCTTCCTCCATCACTACAACACAGTTTCATTCACTTTATTCAAAGGCCTGTTATCTAGTAGGAAGATCCAGTGTTTTTTAATTTATTTTTTTTACCTGTGCATAGATTTACTTAGATTGTACAATTGTGACAAGATTGTGTATGCAATTTGGAATCCTGATTTTCTCAATGAATATTGTGATAGAGCATTTCTCTTGAGTTATGTCAATCCTCATAAATACAAGCTACTGGAAAACTTTAGTTTCACTATCAATAAAACTAAATTTCAGACAGTCTAGTGAGTTCTAACCACAGAGCAATTTCTACAGTCCAGTTTAGGGTAAGGGTGAGCCACAAGGACTGAAGAAGTGGTCAAGCCTATAAGTAGGTTTGGGAAAAGAGTATTCTGGACCTGGCCAGGAAGAGACAGATAGGAGGGTTATGGGACGATGTGTGGACTGAGATTTGTTTTCCACTGTGTCACCTTCAGCCCTTCTCTCCGTAACAGGACCCACCACTCCCAAAGGCTGGTGCCAATCCATTTAGAAAGGAGAAGGGTGTTCTCATCTCTCAAAAGACTCCTTCTTCTCACAACCCCAGCAGTTAGTAGCTCTGAGCAAAATTAGAAGCTGGATTGTTGGAACCCTGGATACCCTGGATGCCGACCTCCCTGTAGGACAGGTTTGGTGAGCAGAAGGCTAGTGGGCCCACATCCACTTACCAGTCCAGCTCAGCCCATGGGCAGACCAGGCAGGATAGAGACATGCCTAACTTCAATGGCAGCTGTACTCAGATGGAATTGTTACCATTGGTGTTGAGGTCATTTTTTTAAAGACTTTTAGAGGACCCTGACAAATCACACATTATAGTTAAAGAAAGAAATGGTGGAGTAGAGGGAAGAAGCTAACAGGATGCTAATAATTACCTGAAGAGCTATTAGGAAAAGAATGGTGAAGGCTGTTTTCTATATTTCCTGAGGATCCACAAGAGGGAGCCGGAACTAAAAATCAATAAGAAGGTTAAGGTCAGAGATTTGTTTTTAAAATGGTTTCAGCAACATAACTCAGATACATTTAATCTATTTCACTTGAATTAAGTCTTAATATGGACAAGAACTATGTAAGGGTATTTGACTGTGTGGATCATAACAAATTATGGATAACATTGTGAAGAATAGGAATTCCAGAACACTTAATTGTGCTCATAAGGAACCTGTACATGGACCAGGAGGCTGTGGTTCAAGCAGAACAAGGGGATACTACATGGTTCAAAACCAGGAAGGGAGTATGTTAAGGTTGTATCCTTTCACCACACTTATGCAATCTGAGAAGCTGGACTAAATGAAGAAGAGTGTGACATCAGGAATGGAGGAAGAACAATTAATAACTCGTGATGGCAACCTTGCTTGCTGAAAATGAAACTTACTTGAAGCACTTAATGATGATTAAAGACTGCTGTCTTCAGTAGGGATTACACCTCAACATAAAGAAAACAAAAATCCTCATGACTGGGCCAATGATCAACATCACAATAAATGGAGAAAAGATTGAAGTTGTCAAAAATTTCATTTTCTTGGATCTACCATCAATACCATGAAAGCAGTAGTCAAGAAATCAGACGTCATATTGCACTAGGCAAATGTGCTGCAAAGACCTCTTTAAAGTATCGAGAAGGAAAGATGACATGTTGAAGACTAAAGTGCGCCTGACCCAAGTGAAGGTATTTTTAATTGCCTCATATGCATGTGAAAGCTAGACAATTAAGAAGGAAGATCAAAGAAGAGTTGATGTCTTTGAATTGTGGTGTTGTTGGAGAGTACTGAAAATACCATGGACTACCAGAAGAACAAACAAACCTGTTCTAGAAGAAGTGCAGCCAGAATGTTCCATGGAACTGAGAATGGTCAGACTTTGTCTCACCTACTTTGGTCATGTTGTCACAGAAGGGTCCATTTCCTGGAAAGACATATCACGCTTGGTAAAATGGAGAGAGACCCTGAACAAGATGGATTGACACAGTGACTGCAACAATGGGCTTAAGCTCAGCAAGGATTGGGAGGATGGTGCCGGACCAGACAGTGTTTTGTTCTGTATATATAGGGTCATTATGAGTTGGACCTTACTCAAGAGCACCTAATAACAAAAACAACAATGGACAAAAACTAAACCTTGATAATAATCTATTGTCCCACTGAGCTGCTGGATCTGTAATTAGTTGAAGAGTTCCATGTCAAATGCAGGAGGTAAACCTGGAGCAGTGAAGCACTTGGTTTCTCCTTGAAGGTTTTCCCCTTATAATGAGTGAAATAAGGAATAAGGACAATCAAGGAAATCACTCATCTTCATTTCAAATACATTAATCAAAGGTCTACATGATGTGAAAAACAATTCAGACAAGACCCAACAACTTTCCTTTGGCCCAGTCTCACTCTTATCAATAACTTATTTCATGTCAAGATATAAAACCTTTATGCATAGATGGACATATATATGTTGTATGTGTATACTGGTACAAAGAGTCAACATGCTTGAATGTGAACCAAAAGATTGAAGGTTCACATCAACCCAGAGGCACATACAAAGAAAGGCCTGATGATCTTCTTCTGAAAAATCAGCCACCATAAACCCTATGGAGCACAGTTCTACTCTGACACACATGGGGTTGCCATGAATCAGAATCAACTCAACAGCAACTGGTATTTTTGGTTTTATATACATACACATACACAAGCACACACACAAGTATTTTTGCTTTAAATGCATCAAAATATACATTTAGTTCTGTAATTTGACTTTTTTCTTAATACAGTCTTGCAGAAACCTCTTTCCATATCAGTATTTGTAAGTCTACCTCTTTTTCCCCAATAGTTTTTTTTTTTAAGAGCTTGTTTTACATTCAACATAAAGCTTACATTTAGTTTCATTCCCCATTCACCAAGTCCAACCCTAACCCAGTCTCCTCCCCTCCCTACCCTGTAAGCCACCCCTTGTGCCTCTCATATTTATGCCCTCCTGTTTCTCTTGCATTTCCTCAGTTGAGTGTTGGTCCTCTGGTGTCCTATGGTCTATTTCTCTAGGGGATGTATTACCATAGAGTATGTTGGTGCGTCATCCTGGGTTGAGTGGTCTGTGTGTACATCTTGTTAACTATCGGGCTGAGAGCCTGC
>NW_006921699.1:9390705-9391849 GCF_000298275.1 Orycteropus afer afer | reverse complement strand
TTTTTTTTTTTTTTTTTTTGCATTCTTCTTCACTTCCGACGCTAGGAGACTGTTAGCTGAATCTTAGATGGCCGCTTGAAAGCTTTTGAGACCCCAGTTGCTACTCACCAATGTAGGATGTGGAGCAACACTTTTATGTATTTTGTTGTGCCAATTGAGTCTGGTGTCCCCCAGTACTGTGGTCCTGAGGCAGAAGTTCTATTGGATCTCTCTCCCATAGTGTCTGGTTATCTGTGAGGGATTATTCTGTGTCTATTTTCTATTGTTTCTATAAGGACTGCAGGTATTTTGTATCACTGTTTGCTGTGCAAGATTAGCCTCAGCTGAATCTATTCTTGGTCTAGAGTATACTTCTGTTCACTGACCCCGTCTGATCATCTCAGGTGTTTATGTTTCTCTGTATAGTCTAGTGTTTGGTGTTAATAGCAATGCAGTAATGTGGACACATTGGTTGCTATTAGCATCTGTTGTCTATCTCTTATGTGCACAATTCGGTGTCCTCCCCATTTCCTAATGTTATCATGGTGGTCATAAATCCTTCACGTATATCCCTCCCCCTACGCATGTCAGCGTGTAGGCCCCAACTAGCCCGAAATTAATCCCTCCCCTTCCATCCCCATCCTGGTAACCTACTACTAAGTGAGTTCCCTTTCCCAAACAAACCCTCCTCTTTTTACAGTAATGGGCTCATACAGTACTTGTCCTTCTGGGATTGACTTATTTCACTCAGCATAATGTCCTCCAGGTTCATCCACGTTGTGAGATGATTCGCATATCCCTCATTGTTCTTTAATGTGGCATAGCATTCCATTGTGTGGATATTCCATAATTTGGTTATCCACTCATCCATTGACGGGCATTTAGGTTGTTTCCATCTCTTTGCTATGTTGAATTGTGCTGCGATGAACACAGGTGTATATATGTCTGTTCATGTGCTATCTCTCACCTCTTTAGGATATATTCCTAATAATGGAATTGCTGGGTCAAATTGTACTGCTATTTTCAGTTTTTTAAGGAAATGCCATACCGTTTGCACAATGGTTGTACCATTTTACAATCCGACCAGCAGTGCACAAGATTTCCAATCTCTCCACAACCTTGCCAGCATTTGTTACTTTCTGACTTCTTGAACTTTGCTGTTATT
>NW_006921699.1:9387983-9389559 GCF_000298275.1 Orycteropus afer afer | reverse complement strand
TTGAGTCCCTTGGGTTTTCTATGTACAGGATCATATCATCTGCAAATAGAGATAGTTTTAATTCCTCTTTGCCAATTTGTATACCTTTTATTTCTCTTTCTTGCCTTATTTCCCTGGCCAGGACTTCCAATATAACATTAAATAGAAGTGGTGATAGAGGGCATCCCTGTCTGGTTTCCGTTCGTAAGTGGAATGCCTTGAGTCTTTCTCCATTATTGATGATGTTGGTTGTTGGCTTTGCATATATACCCTTTATTATGTTGAGGAATTTCCCTTCTAGCCCTATATTGCTGAGAGTTCTAAACAGGAATCGATGTTGGATTTTATCAAATGCATTTTCTGCAACGATTGATATAATCATATGGTTCTTTTCCTTTGTTTTGTTTATGTGGTGGATTACATTGATTTTCTGATGGTGAACCATCTTGTAAACCTGGTATCAATCCCACTTGGTCTGGGTGTATTAATTTCTTGATATGTTGTCAGATTCTGTTGACCAGGATTTTGTTAAAGATTTTTGCATCTATGTTCATGAGTGATATTGGTCTGTAGTTTTCCTTTCTAGTGTTGTCTTTCCCTGGTTTTGTGATTAGTGTTATGCTTGCTTCATAAAATGAGTTTGGGAGTATTCCATCTTTTTCTATGGTCTGGAATAGCTTGAGTAGCATAGGTGTCAACTCTTCTCTGAATATTTGATAGAATTCTCCAGTGAAGCCATCAGGGCCAGGGCTTTTCTTTGTGGGAAGTTTTTTTTATGACCTGTTCAATTTTTTCCCTTGTTATGGGTCTTTTCCAATTTTCTATTTCTGAGTGGGATAGTTTAGGTAGGGCTTGTGATTCTAGAAACGTTTCCATCTCTTCTAGGTTCTCAAATCTATTGGAGTACAATTCTTCATAATATTGTCAGTATCTTTTTTATTTCACTTGGTTCTGTTGTGATGCCACCATTTTTGTTTACAATTCTTGTGATTTGGATCTTCTCTTTCTTTTCTTTTGTTAGGTCTGCCAATGGTTTATCAATTTTATTAATCTTTTCAAAGAACAAGCTCTTTATTTTGTTGATTTTCTCTATGTTTTTTTTTTTTGTTTTGTTTTCTGTTTCACTTATTTCTGCTCTGATCTTTATTATTTCCTTGCCTCTAGATACTGTAGGATTCTTTTGTTGTTCTATTTCTAGTTGTTGGAGTTGATGACTTAGAGTGTTGATTTTTTGTTTCTTTCCTCTTTTTTGATGAATACATTTATTGCTATAAACTGTCCTCTGAGAACTGCTTTCACTGTGTCCCATAAGTTTTGGTATGATATTTCTTCATTCTCATTTGTTTCTAGGAATTTTTTATTTCAGTTTATATCTGTTCTGTTACCAACTAGTTTTTGAGCAGTGACTTGTTCAGCTTCCATATGTTTGATGGTTTTTCCTTGCTCTTCCTATTATTAATTTCAAGAAGATGCTTTCCAGTATTTCAATACTTTTGAATTTATTGAGGCTTGTTTTGTTGTTGTTGTTGTTGTTAAGTGCCATCGAGTCATTTCCAACTCATAGCGACCCCATGCACAGCAGAAAGAAACACTGCCC
>NW_006921699.1:9363329-9385548 GCF_000298275.1 Orycteropus afer afer | reverse complement strand
TATACTTTTCTGTGCTGAGTACAGTTTGTTGGCTAATGCTTTCTCCATTTTCTTCTTTATAGTTGGTTTTGTGCTTATTAAATACATATGTTTTCCTTCCTTCTGGATTTGCTTAGAAGGATTGTTACTTTTCTCTGTGGTTACCTTGGAGTATATTCTTGTCTCTACATTTTTAGAACATTGTGTACTATGAAGACATTGTCCTGTTTTCCTCTCCATTTGAAAGTCTGTTCCTAAAACCTAGAAGTTTTATTCCCTCTGATAGGTTAGTTGATGTTGTTATGTGCTGATTGAGTTCCTTGGTTTTTAAGGTACAATGTTTTATGGTCTTATTTTGAGTATCTATTTCTCATTTGGTTTTAGTGTTGATGCCACATATCCTGGTTTTGTTGACCTCTGTTGTGGGTTCTCTATTGGAAGAACTTCCTTAAGCATTTCTTGTAGGGTTGTTCTGATTTTCACAAAGTCTCTTAATTTCTGTTTGTCTGAGAATGCCTTGATTTCACCCTCATATTTGATGGATAATTTGGCTGGATATAGGATTCTTGGTTTGAAGTTCTTCTCCTTCAGTGTTTTATATATGCCATCCCATTGCCTTCTTGCCCACATCGTTTCTGCTGAGTAATCAGAACTCAGACTGTTTAATTATTATAAGTAATACTTCTTTTGTTCCGGGCAGCTCTCAAAATTTTTTCTTTGTCTTTGGTTTTGGAGAGTTTGATTATAATATGGCTCAGTGTTTTTCTCTTGGGATGTATCTTGTGTGGGGTTATATGAGCTTCTTGGATAAATATCTTTTCTTCCTTCATGATATGGGGAAAGTGTTGTGTTAGCAGGTCTTCCACAATTTTCTTGGTTGTCTTTTTCAACTCTTCTTGTTCTGGAATTCCAATGAGTCTTATGTTGTTTTTTCTCATGCTATCTCGTATAATTCTTAGGTTCTCTTCATTTCTCTTAAATCTTTGTTCTGATTTTTCTTCATACAGGCTAGTGTCCAGGGATTTGTCTTCTAGTTGGGATATGAATTTTTCAGTCAGTTCTAATCTACTCTTTTGTGCTTCTACTGTGTTGTGTAATTCTGTCATTTTGGTACATCTTCCACATTTCTAACTGCTGTTTTTGTATGAGTTCTGATTGTGCATTAATCTTATTATTTTGTTCCTGAATGATTCTCTTGAGTTCCTCCAGGGAACTGTCTGTGTCCTCCTTGTTTCTGTTTGGGGTTTCCTTAGGCTCCTGTGTAGCTCTATCAACATATCTTCTAAATTCCTTCTCAGATAATTCTATTGCCTCCTCTTCCTCCATGTATAATGAGACCTTTGTTTGTGGTTTTGCTTCTGATGCCTTGTCCTGTTTTTTTGTTTGATTTGAGGTTGGCTGTTGTTTCCTAGACATTTTGAGGTTGTCTTTGACTGCTGGTTATGTATTGATTTGTTTGTCCTGATTTTATGGTTTAATATTTTGAAAAGGTGAAGCTGGTGTATTTTATTTTATATTATTTTATTTAGTTATTAATTCAGGTATGCTGGGTCGTTCTGCAGATTTCTTTGTGATGGTGTCACTGTGTGGAATGTGGATATGGGTTTCTGTTTGTCATAAAGAGTGTTTAGAGTTCAAAACAGGAGGTTTTATGTTGGCTGAATGTGGTTTCTTCTATTGGATGAGTGAAGTTATTGGCGGAGAAGGTGGGAGCAGAAAAAAGAAAGCTTACTGTTGCTAGGGGTGGTTTCTAGGGCTTTGAGCAGGCTGCTACCAATGACGTTGTACTGTTATTTACAGGCCTGCAGTTCAATTTCAGCAAAGACTCCAGTTGTTAGAGGGTCGCCATGTTCCACCAGACTCAGACACACACAAAAACCCCACTCCTGAGGCCCCCCAGTGCCAAAAAGCCAACCCAAGGCAACTTACCAGCTCTGTGATCTGCCATGAGGATTTCTCTCTGCAGCCCCACCCACCCTTGGTGGCAGCCCAACCCGCCTAGACTGAGATCAGCTCAGGAGTTTCTCTGTGAGTCCGTCCACCTGTGGTGCCAAAGATGTGCTCAGTTTCAGCTGTGCTGGAGTCGGGAGAGCACCTGCTAGTAATCTGTGGTCCCAATATTAGTGATAAAGTCAAGTGCAGACCTCTCAGTGCCACTAAGCTGCCCAAGCCTTTTCAGTGACCCGATGAGGGGGGAGCAAGCCCACCCTCCTGGAGCATCAGTGGACTCTCTGCTTGGGTTTTAGTGGTACTGGATGTGCCCATTTGCACCTAGCCGACCCAAGTTACTGATGAAATCAACTGCTGAAGGGAGATCCTTGGTGTGATCACTGATATGCTGGTATGGTGTGTCTTCTGTCTTGACCCAGGGAAGTCACAGATGGCTGTTCTCGCCTGCTGGTCACTCCCCCAGGGAAGTCTCTAATGGCCTTTCTCAGCTGCCTATCTGCAGTCCACGGGATAGATCTTTTGTTTTTTCCCCTGTACCTTTATTCTAATTCTACTCCTCTGAGTTTGGTGCACTCTGACTCAGTGAGCTGTTCAAAGCACCAAAATCCCTAATTCAAACTGCAATACCTAGTTTTTCAAGCACTGAGATGCTAGAGAGAAATAGCATGGTGATGAGACTCCATTTTGAATCCTCCCCAACAGTTTTACAGTGTTCCACAGCATATATGAACTAAAATTTTTGTAATATTCCTTAAGGACAGACATGTAGGTTAGTTCCAGTTTTTGTTTATTTATTATTTTTTAATACAGAATTCTAGATTGAACATTCTTGTACATATAACTTTATGTACTTCTGTGAGCACATATGCAGGGTATAAGTCAAAATGGAATTGCTGAATAATAGATCATGTACCTTTTCAGTTACAGTTTCTAGATCTCATGTCATGTTTAGAAAGGTCTTCCCTAACCAAAGATTATTTTTAAAAATGCACCTATGTTTTCTTATAATACTTTTATGATTTCATTTTTGTGTGTGTGTTTAACTCTTTAATCCACTTGGAATTTATTTTGATGTAAGGAAGACAATCTCCTACCTTCTTAATAGCAAAATTCCTCTACACCTTTCACTCAGTTCCCAAAAATTTGATTCATTTGCGTAGTCAAAGACTCCCGTCTCTGAAAATATCAATCAAGGGAACTTAGTGCAATTAAGCAGAATGAAGGTGGCTGCCAGTGAAAGTGATTACCCATTTGCCCATCAAACTCCAGATATGTATATTTAAGCCATAACATTTAAAAAGGAACAATCAAAAACTACATTTTTATTTTTATTTTATTTTATTTTATTTTGGAAAAAGGCTTTTCTTCAAGTTTTGAATTATTTTAGTTTTGACTTTTAGTCTGCATAATGGTTAAAAAGCCATTTTTTTCTCTTCTCTCATTAGCCCATGAATTATAAGAAGCTGGCAAATGTCATCACAGCCCCTTGATTCAAGATAGAAATCCCATTTAATGCCAATTGAGAAAATTGAGAGAACTGCATTTGATTGCAAAATGAAAAGATCTCTGCCACTCAAGACGTAATGAGCCAGAAATCTCACTGGCACTGATAAACTAAATATCTCTTTCTTCCTTTTCCATTTAAAAACTATGTGAACAATGGCTATCATGTATGTTATACACTCAAACACAGGATAAGGAATCCTGCAATAAGTATTCTTTGAATATCCTGTCATGGGCTTTTTTGTGTGCCATATACTGCCTGAACAATAGAAGGTCACATACTTTTACATCTACTCTCAATAAAATGGAATAAGTGGTATGATTCATCAATACTCTACTGCCACACCATATATAGCCACAAGCCTGGAGGAGTGGAGGGTACTGGCTCTGGTTATGCTAGAGGTAGTATGATACAAGCTCCAGGGAATCTAAGAAAACTAAAACTGTACATCTATTATTCAAATTACAGTGATGGGAGAATAACTGAGCTAAAATTGTTTAAGTACTATTAATTCTCAAACAGAAAAGGACACAAATTCTTCATAGCATGGTCATCTTTCATATTACTATGCTCTCTCAGTGTGCCATACCTGCCTTGTGAAATAATAATGTTTTTTTTTTTTTTATTTTTCTCAGCTCCAGAGCAGACTTGCTAATTACTGATGGACAAAAGCTTTGAACACTCAGAAGGGCTAGACTGAGTGTTAAACATCACTGCTCTCTTTATCTTTCTCACCCACCTCACTGCCATCCAGTTAATTCCAATCGTAGTGACCTTGTAGGACAGCATAGAACTACCTGAGAGGGTTCCCAAGGCTGTAAATCTTTACAGAAGCAGACTGCCTCAACTTTCTCCCAAAGAGTGGCTGATGGGTTCAAACCACTGACCTTTGGGTTAGCAGCCAAATGCCTTAACCATTGCACCACCAGAGCTCCCTCTTTATCTCTCAGGCCCTGGAAATACAGCACATTTACTTGAAGTACATTGCTTGGCCCTAGGAGGTCAGGGCACATGTTTGCATTATTGGCAGCCATAGCACACAGCCACTGGCCTTCTACATGATGAGGACCAGGGCTTGGCCTACTGAGTTAATAGCTCTCCCCAACTTCTCCTACGTATTTATCTTTGAAAGCAGTGATTTGGGTATTTTTCCATTTCCCATAGGGATGCTAGGCCAAGAGGCTTTCAAATAACAGTTTTTCTTCTTATGTGATTATTAATTTTGCTTAACGTTCATACTCCAAAGAATCCACCTAATAACTTCCACAGCACATCAGAAACTTGATACTTTGTCTGCTTAAAACTGATACTTTAACATATATACGGAGATGAATTCCATGAAATGTGCAGGAAGAAAAGGTACTTTAATTATCTTGAAAAAATCAAGAACAAGAGTTGACTTCTCTAAGTGATATCTTGTTTAATATTGCAAATTTAAAAAACAGATTCTAAACATAGAGATAGGTCTGTTCTTCACCCAAAGCAATATTTGAGGTGTTCTCTCATGGTAGTCAGAGTTTGGAGATTACTTGAGGGGACCAAATAGCTTGGAGCCTCGTGGTCATACTCCCCTTGAGCCAGGATGTGGGTACCACATTTATATGGTAGCTAACGGAAGGTCCTTTGGAGCAATACTAGGGTGGAGCCTTCTCAGGTGGAGCTCCACAAGCAGAGATGGAAAGGAAAAGTATTGAGTCAGGAGACCTACATCTTTGCCATTAATTGCTGTGTGACACTGCCTGAGTCATTACATCATTTAGCAGCTAATTTTCCTTATTCATAAAGCTATTACTTGGACTAAATAATTCCCTAATGATTCTTCTTACTGTTTGTTTCTGCTTCTCAGATCTACAAAGCCTTTTACAAACAGCATCTAAATTGAGTTGTTATTTTTTAAAATGAGATTTAAGAAGAGATTATTATTCCCACTTTACAGGTGAGGAAACAGACTGAGAGTACTATGGCAAAAAGTGTGATTAAGATCCTTCCCCTGTCCTTGTAGCAATGAGAGAATGGACTGTAAAGAAATGATCATAATGTAATGGGATGTGTGCTAAATAGTTATATGAGCAAAGTGCTGAGAGAACTCACAGAAGAGAGCAACAAATGGCATGGGATGTGAGAAAAGTCTTCCCAGAAGAGATGATATTTTGAAGGGAATATTAAAGGATGAGCAGGAGTTTGACAAATGGAGAAGAGAAAGGCATAGTGACAGAGGAATGAGCATGTATGGAGGTATGAACAGGCTTGGGGTACTGGGTAGATAGGTGTAGGTAGAAGGGAATTGGGTTGATGGCAAAGGGGCAGAGCTGATGTTAGTGAGTTATGTTGAGGTATGAAAATAAAAATGCTTGGAATCTACCCTTTTAGCCAAAAGAATGATGGTTTGGCATCTGGGTGGGAAAAGGAACTGTTGGTAAAATCACAAATTAAGAGGCTAGTACAAGAATTCTGCACACTAAATGATGAGGACTTGAGTTAAGACCATGAGTGTGAGTACAGGGAGATACTTTGGCTCCGAATCCATAAGTTTTGGCAATTGGCAGAGACAAAGATGAACCCAGGGTTTCTAATTCAAGAGGCTGGGTAGATGGGAACTCTATTTCCTGAAGCAGAAACCACAAGATCAAGTTTGAGTGTTAGATGGAAGATTCACATGTTCAGTTTGGGATATACAGAGTTTGAAGTGTCTCTGAGATTTACCAGTATAGATGACCTCTTGGCAGTTGAATATTTAAGTCTTCTCTCTGGAATGCAGGCTGAGTTGAAGGTAAAAGCCTGGGAATCATCAGCACATAGATGGCAGTTGAAGCTGTGGAGGTAAATGAAATCATGCCAAAACCTCAGGCTTTTCACTTACTAGATAGATATAATAAGTCCTACTACCAATTGTTGTTCAGTCATTCATTCAATAAATCAATTTGAAGCAAAAAAACTAGAATCTGGTTTTCCTGATTAGAAATGAACTTATTTAAGTTCAATCACTTACTCATCATTTACTCACGTCTTCAGAGGCCTTATAGAAAATCACTGCAATTGTCTATGAACATGATAATGGGCCTTTAACATTTATCTGGCTTCAGAATCATCTCTTAGAGTCAAGTATGCCCCTCAATGCTTCTAGATCAATTACCTGGTGGCCACTGCCAACACTTACTTGCTTTCCAGTTTCAAATAAATAAGATTATTGAATTAAAATATATGTATTAAGTCATTTATGCCATGTTTATGATATCCTACAATATGGCATACCCTGCCATGGGAGCCTCAGGCCATATCCAAATGAATGAAGTTGATTAGTAAGTACAAAATGTCAAAAGTACAGACGGAATGTTGACAGAGTTTGTGGACCCTATGACTAAAATGAGTAGGATCTCAGAGCATGAAATGGTGAATTTCCCAGGTATATCAGAAAAGTCATCCTTGAGTGACATTTGAGCTGGTCTTGAGAAGAGGAGAGGGTTCATTGTTGTTAGATGCAGTTTAGCTGGTTCCAACTCATAGTGACCTTATGTATAACAGACCAAAAAACTGCCTGGTCATGTGCCATCCTCACAATCATTGCTATGCTGGAGCCCATTGTTGCAGCCACTGTATCTATCCATCTTGTTCAGGGTCTTCTTTTTTGACTGACCCTCTACTTTATCAAACACATTATTATTCTCAAGGGAACAGTCCCTCCTGATAACAAGACCAATGTACCAATGACAAAGTATTGCCACCCTCACTTCCAAGGAGCATTCCAGCTGTACTTCTTCCAGAACAGTTTTGTTAGTTCTTCTGGCAATCCATTGTACATTCAATATGCAACACCAACTTCATAATTCAAATTCATCAATCCTTATTCAGTCTTCTATATTCATTGTCCAGCTTTCATATGCATATGTGGTGACTGAAAATACCATTGCTTAGGTCAGGTGTACCTTAGTCTTCAAGGTGACATCTTTGCTCTTTAACACCTTACAGAGGTCTTTTGCAGCAGATTTGCTCAATGCACTATTTTGTCTAAATTCTTGACTGCTGTTTCCATGGGTATTGATTGTGGATCCAAGTAAAATGAAATTCTTGCCAACTTAAATCTTTTCTCAATTTATCAAGATATTGCTTATTGGTACAGTTGTGATGAATTTTCTTTTTTTATCTTAACATTTGATTACCAAATAGTTTGATTATTAAATAATTTAATTTAGTTGCCATAATACTGAAAATGTAAAACTAAATTTTCCACCTTCTAGTTTAATTTTTTTTTAATTCTTTTTTTTTCCCTGCCCTGAACCCAAGTTAATATGTATCTACCCTCTAGTTAATGATTTACTCTCCCTTCCCCCACCCATCCCTGGTATTCATCAAAGCATATTTTTACAACACAACATTTGTCCTTTTGCAATTAACTAATTTCACTTAGTGTAATGTCCTCTAAGTTCATCTATGCTATGAGATGTTTTGCAGATTAATCACTGTTCTTTAACACTGTGTAGTATTCGCTGTGTGTATGTACCATAGTTTGTTGATCCATACCTCTGTTGATGGGCATTTTGGTTGTTTCCATCTTTTTGCTATTGTGATAGTGCTTCAATGAACATATGTGTGTATATATCTGTTCATGTCATACCTCTCATTTCTTTAGAATATATAGCTAGTAGTGGGATTGCTGGATCATATGATATTTCTATTTCCAACTTTTTAAAGAAGTGCCATACTGTTTACCACTATGATTACACCATTTTACAGTCCCACCAGCAGTGTATGAGGGTTCCAGGCTCTCCATACCCTCACCAGTATTTGTTGTTTTCTGAATTTTTCTATTAGTGCTGGGGTGAGATATCTCTTTTTGCTGTTGTTTACACTTCTTACTGTGATTTGGGTGAAAAAGCACAAAGATTTATTTTATATTCAACAGTTCATACACATTTGTGTGTGTGTGATACTGATTATATTCCTCACAGAGTAACAGCTCTCCTGCAACTTCCTCCCTGTGACTTCCCTTTCTCTGTGTCCTTCTTGCCCATGCATGTCTACCTACCTACCTGCAAATGCTGCCCTTCTGATCTCCCATGGTTGATTATTCTAAGGAGTGCATCGCCCTGATGTAGTGGTTCAGCTTGTAGGCCTGTCTGTTGTTTTGCTGAGAGTTAAGCCATGGGACTGAGTTCAATTCCAGGCCACTCAAAGAGTGACTCAGGACCACAGTCTTGGGGTTTCTCCCAGTCTCTATCTGACTAGTAAACCTATTTCTTTTTTTTATGTTTTTTCAATTTTATTCCACATTTTTTTTTTAGTTTCACTCTACCCAGTATCTATAATTTTGATCCCTTTTTGAGTTGTTGGCTTTGGTAGCCAGGCACCATCTAGTTCTTAGGGTCTCAGGGTATAGAGGCTGAGGTTCTCATGGTCCATTAGTCCTTTGGGCTAACGTTTTCCATGTGCCTTTGATTTTCTTCACTTCTTTGCTCTAGCTGAGGAGAGATGAATAGTTGCATCTTAGATGGCCACTCCCAAGTTTTTAAGACCCTAGTCACTATTCACCAAAGTAAGACGTTGAACAGTTGTTTGTATACGATATTGTGCCAATTGACTTTGATGTCCCCTGTGATCACAGTCCTGAGTCTGCAGGCCCAGTGATACACTCCTTCAAGGTGCTTAGTTGTGGCTTAGAATTTGTCCTAACTTTGCCCCTTGTTAGCTTTAAACTGTGCATGGACATGTTTATAGCACATACAAATACAGATGTACGAATATCATCTGCCAAACCTATGTATGGTCATGGGTATATTTCCATTTGCTTATCAATACTTGATCCTTTAGCCTGTCTACCTATGTATCCATCTGTAGATTAGTGTTTGCTACTACCTATAATACAGTATTGTGTATGCAACAGAAGAAAAGTTAAAATTAAGACATGTGACAATACCACCCAGAAACCAACCCAGGAAAAGAATTCTCAAAAGCTATCTGCAGATTGGTGGAAGAACTGGTGTGACTATGGGTGCAGGTCTCTCTTTGACTCCCTTTAGCATTTCTTATAGGGTTGCTCTGGTTTTTACAGCTCCCTTTAATCTCTGTTTGTCTGGGAATGTCCTAATTTCAACATCATATATGAGGGACAATTTTGCTGGACATATAATGTTTAGTTGGCAGTTTTTTCCTTTAAGATTTTATATATGTCATCCCAATGTCTTCTTGCCCACATAATTTCTTCTGGAAATCAGGGTTCAGTCTTATTGGTTGCCATTTGTAAGTAACATTTTGGTTTTCCCTAAGCTTCTCTCAGGATTCTTTCTTTGTCTTTGATGATGGAAAGTTCAATTATGATATATCTTGGTGACTTTCTTGGGTCTATCCTGTATGAGGTTCATTGACCTTCTTGGGTAGATAGCTTTTCATTTTAGAAAAGTTTTCTGTTAGCAAGTCATCAACAATTTTCTGATTTTTTTTTTTTTTTGCCTCCTCTTGTTTTGGAATTCCAATCAAGTGTATGATATTTCTTTTGATATCATCTCATGTAACTCTTGGGTGTTCTTCATTTCTGAATTTTCCTCACACAAGCTGGTGTCAAGGGATTTGTCTTCTAGCTGGAATATGCGTTCTTTAGCCAGTTTGATTCTACTCATTTGTCCTTCCAATTTGTAATCTAGCTCTGTAATTTTAGTGCTCATCTTCTGGATATCTAATTGCTCTTTCTGTATGATTTCTAATTATCTATTTGTCATTTTGATCTTGTATGACTGTTCTGAATTGTTCAAGTGTATTGTCTGTCTTTTCCTTGCTGTGTTTATGGTTTCCTTGGTCTGCTAGAAGGTCCTGTGTGTGTGTGTGTGTGTGTGTGTGTGTATCTTTTGAATCTCTACTAAGGTAGTTCTACTACCTATTCCTCCTAGGGGAGATTTCCTAGTTCTTTATTTTAGTGACTTGCTCCCACTATCTTATCCTATTTCTCTGTTTGCATTAAAGCTGTCTGTTGTCTCTGAAACCTTTTGAAGTTGTTGCTTTTATTTGTTGATTATGTGTTGGTTTGTTTCACACTCATTTTTTGTCTTGCTTTGTTTTAATATATCTAGATGAGTGGGGCAGATATGCATCTTTGGTTGTTAACTTGGCAGCACTGTAGCACTCCCCAGCTATCTACAGATTAGTGGAATAACTGGTGAGAATGTGGGTGCAGGTCTCTGTTTGACATGAAAAGGAGCTGCAGTTGGGATGAAAAAGTGTTACCCACCATCTTTCATTGATCCAGTTGTGTAGGAGATAATAGTAGTGCTCATCTATTGGGTGAGGTGGCCAGTGCAGTAGATATGGCTGACTAACTCAAAAAAACTCACTGCCGTCGAGTCAGATGTGACTCATAGCAACCCCTCCTTGGGTTTCTGAGGCAGTATCACTATGGAAGCAGATTGCTCAACCTTCTTTCCGAGGAATGGCTGACTAGTGGAGAGTTAATGTCCTCCTCCTGTTGAATGGGTCAAGAATAAAAAGAAAAGAAAAGAAAAAATCCAAGGAGAAGAAAAATAGGAGGAAAAGGAAAAAGAATAAAAACAAAAGATAAAAATATAGAAAAAAGGGAAAAGAGGAATGATTGAGCTGAAAGACTGGCAAATATGTAAGAAGATGAAGAGGATATGGGGAAAATAAGCATGTAAAAAGGGAGGAAAATTGGGAAAGTGGGAAGGAGAGAAATAAGGAAACTGAGGAGGAGGAACTTTTGTAATTATGGCCAGACAGCAGTCCAGGGAGTAGGCAGATGTAGCAGAAACCACTTACCCACTGGATGTGTGTCCATGGAGATAAAAGGAGCCTAGCAATGAGTGGGCTCCTCCTATAGAAAAGGCTGCAGGTGTATGCCTCTTGTGCTTAGTGTAAGAAGGATAAGCCCATGATGTATGTGGAGGAAAGGAGAGCTGCACCTTCTTGGTCTGTCTGCAGTGGGTTGCTGCATGTGCCAAAAGGACTTCTTTGGTCACTGGCTTAGTGGTGACGGTGAGAGGTTTTGCC
The DNA here is from genome assembly GCF_000298275.1 of Orycteropus afer afer. Taxonomy (NCBI): domain Eukaryota; kingdom Metazoa; phylum Chordata; class Mammalia; order Tubulidentata; family Orycteropodidae; genus Orycteropus; species Orycteropus afer. Next base: position 9,374,126 of record NW_006921699.1, on the reverse strand, counting down.
CAAATTTTCTGTGCTTTTTGTAGTGGAGAGTGTGGCTCACCAGTTGTGATTCACTGGTGTAGGTCTGGCGCCCTTCTGGGCACACACAGATCCTGGCCAGACTCTAGTAAAATGTTGCCCTGATACTATCTTCTCTAATCACCTCAACACAGGCCTTTCCATTCACAGAAGTGAGAGGTGCCTGGTGCAGGTGAATCTCCCTGAGAGAGGAGGCTGCAGAGTTGTAAGTCTTGTGTTCAGTGTGAAAAAAAAAATCTCAGACCCTTAAGCACCTAGTGGGCAAGTTTCATCCTCTGACTCAGTCAGCTAGAGGTGGAGGTGTCCAGAGGTTGAGGTTGTGGCTTCTCTATTTACTGAGACTGCAGAAAGAATATTTCCCCTATCCACAGGAAAGGTGTGCATTTGTTAGATTAGAGAATGTATCCCTCCTATCTCAATTCCCTGGCATGGATGTGTTGCCCTTCTGAGTACAAACAGCTGTTTATCCAGCTCTTTCCCAAATTCAGTCAAGCGAGAGATTATCCTAAGCCCAATATCATCAACCACACCAACACAGACCTTACACCATGTCATTATTGCTGTGTGGATTCTGGGAAGTTTTTTTGTTTTGTTTTGCTTTGTTCTTTTCCTCCTCATCATTGCCTCATGTCTCTATTCAAGATATCCCACTTTAACCAGTCCCACACTCTTCTCCCTCCTCAGTCACTAATCGTGTTCTATTTCCCTTTCCAGTCAGCATTCCATATAATTCTTTATCTTTTCATTTGGTTCTCAGAACTCCAGGATCATTATCTGCATCTATTTCATCCAGTTTTTCTGGGTTTCTGTTGTAGAGGCATTGGGTGGAGTCTATTAGCAGGACACCATTTTGTCTCCATCTTCTCTGTTGTTTTGATTTGTATCTCTCTAACAGCTAATTATCTGTAAGCATTTCTTCTTTGGTTGTTAGCTACCTGTATGCTTTCTTTGGTGAAGTGTCTGTTCATGTACTCTGCCTATTTTTAATTGGATTATTTGTCTTTTGTTGCTAAGGTGTTGAAATTTTCTATAAATTTTAAAGATTTATAAATTTTAAAAATTTGTCTGATATGCTGTTAGATTTTTGTTTTATTTATTTTGAGGTGTAATCCATAGCAAGCAGGGTGGAGGAGACCAGGAAATGAGCAGAGAAATTTGGAACAGCAAAGGGAGACAAACTTGTCTGTCAGTTTCTTGTACTGTGGTGGTTTGAGTGTTGTTATGAGGCTGAAAGCTATGCCACTGGTATTTCAAATGCCAGCAGGGTTACACATGGTGGGTAGGTTTCATTGGAGTTTCCAGACTAAGACAGACTCAGAAGAAGGAAGAGGCCATCCACTTCTCAAACAATTGGCCCTTGAAAACCTTATGAACAGCAGTGAAACACTGTCTGATATATTGCTGGAAAACTGTATGAATAGCCCTGAAACACTGTGTAGGTATAGTGCCAGAAGATGAGCCCCTCAAGTTAGAAGGCACTCAAAATATGACTGGAGAAGAGCTGCCTCCTCAGAATAGAGCTGACTTTAATTATATGGATAGAGTAAAGTTTTTGCGACCCCCATTTGCTTAAGTGGCATGTCTCAAGATGAGAAGAAACAGCTTCAATGATCCATTAATAATTGGAACATGGAATGTACAAAATATGAATCTAGGAAAATTGGAAATTGTCAAACATGAAATGAAACATATAAAGATAGATATCCTAGGCATTAGTGAGCAAAATGTACTTGTTTTGGACATTTTGAATCAGATGATCATATGATCTACATGCCAGGAATGACAATTTAAAGAAGAATGGCATGGCATTCATCCTCAAAAAGAATATATCAAGATCTATCCTGAAGTACAATGCTGTCAGTGATAGGATAATATCTATATGCCTATGAGGAAGACCAGTTAATACTACTATTATTCAAATTTATGCATAAAGACCAAAGCCAAAGATGAGGAAATTGTAGATTTTTACCAAGTTCTGCAGTGTGAAATTGACCAAACATGCAATCAAGATGTGTTAATTATCGCTGGTGATTGGAATGCAAGGGTTGGAAACAAAGAAGAATATGGCCTTAGTGGTAGAAATGATGCTGGAGATCGCATGATAGAATTTTGCAAGACCAATGACTTACTCATTGAAAATACCCACTTTCAACAACACAAATGGTGGTTATACACGTGGATTCCACCAGAGGGAGTACACAGGAATCAGATTGACTACATCTCTGGCAAGAGGCAATGGAGAAACTCAATATCTTCAGCCAAAAGAAGGCCAAGAGCTGACTGTGGAACAGACTATCAACTGCTCATATGCAAGTTTAAGTTGAAGCTGAAGACAATTAAAAGAAGTCTACAAGAGCCACAATATGACCTTGAATATATCCCTCCTGAATTTAGATACCATCTAAAGAATAGATTTGATGTATTGAACACCAATGACCTATATCCAGAGGAATTGTGGGATGACATCAAGAGCATCATCCACAAAGAAAAGCAAAGGGTAATTAAAAAAACACAAAAGGAGGAAAAAAGCAAAATGGATATCAGAAGATACTGAAACTTGCCCTTGAATGGAGAGTAGCTAAAGCAGATGGAAGAATCAATAGGATAAAAGTGCTGAACAAGAAGATTTCAAGGAGCAGCTCAAAAAGACAAAGTCAATTGTCATAATGAAATGTGCAAAGACCTGGAGTTAGAAAACAAAAAGGTAAGAACAAGCTAGGCATTTCTCAAACTGAAAGAACTGAGGAAAAATCTTAAGCCATGAATTGCAATACTGAAAGATTCCATGGGAAATATGTTGAATGATGCAGGAAACATCAAAAGAAGATGGATGGAATACACAGAGTCACTATACCAAAAAGAATTGGTAGATGATCATCCATTTCAGGAGGTAGTATATGATCAAGAACCAATGGTAATGGAGGAAGAAGTCAAAGCTGAAACAATTGGCAAAAAAGAAGGCTCTGGGAATTGACGGAACACCCACTGAGATATTTCAACAAATGGATGCTGAGCTGGTGGTACTCATTTGGCCTTGCCAAGAAATTTGGAAGACAGCTACCTGGCTGATTGACTAGAACAGATCCATGTCTGTACCCATTCCAAAGAAAGGTGATCCCACAGAATGTGGAAATTATCGAACAATATCATTAATATCACATGCAAGTAAAAGCTTACTGAAGGTAATTCATAAATGGTTGCAACAGTATATTGACAGAGAACTTCCAGAAATGCAAGCTGGATTCAGAAGGGGAATGTGGAGTGAGGGATATCATAGCTGATGTCAGATGGGTCTTGGTTCAAAGCAAAGAATACCAGAAAGATGTTTACTTGTGTTTTATTGACTATGGAAAGGCATTTGATTGTGTGGACCATAACAAATTGTTGTTAATAGATGAAAGGGAATTCCAGAAACTTAATTGTACTCATTAGGAACCTGTACCTAGACCAAGAGGCTGTCACTTGAACAGAACAAGGGGATATTGCATGGCTTAAAATCAGGAAAGGAGTGCATCAGGGTTGTATCCTTTCACCATACTTATTCAATCTGTACACTCAGCAAATAAACCGGAAGCTGGACTATATGAAGAAGAATATGGTATCAGGATTGGAGGAAGGCTCATTAACAACCTGAGATAGCAAATAATCCAGAAGCTGGACTATATGAAGAAGAATGTGGTATCAGGATTGGAGGAAGGCTCATTAACAACCTGAGATATGCAGATGACACAACTTTGCTTGCTGCAAGTGAGGATGAATTGAAGCACTTACTGATTAAGATTAAAGACTACAGTTTGCAGTACAGATTACACCTCAATATAAAGAAAACAAAAATCCTCACAACTGGACCAATAAGCAGCATCACGTTAGATGAAAAGACTGAAGTTGTCAAAGACTTCATATTACTTGGTTCTACAATCAGCACCAATGGACCAATAAGCTGCATCACCATAGATGGAGAAAAAATTGAAGTTTCAAAGACTTCATAGTACTTGGTTCTATAATCAACACCAAAGGAAGCAGCAGTCAAGACATCAAAAGATGTATTGCATTGGGCAAATCTGTTTCAAAAGACCTCTTTCAAGTCCTGAAGAGGAAAGATATCTCCTTGAAGACTAAGATGGGCCCAACCCAAACCATAGGAGCTCTGGTAGCACAGTACCTAAGGCATTTGACTGCTAACCAGAAGGCTGGCGGTTCAAACCCACCAGCCACTCCTCAGAAGGAAGGTTGGGCAATCTACTTCTGTAGTGATACCGCCTCAGAAACCCAAGGGGGGGTCTCTATGAGTCGGGTCCAACTCGACGGCACATAACAATGACAACAACAACCCAAGCCATAGTATTTTCAATCACTTCATATGCATGTAAGAGCTGAACAATGAATAAGGAAGAAAAAGGAAGAGTTGATCTTTTGAGTTGTGGTGTTTGTGAAGAATGGTGAAAGTACCATTGACTGAAGAAATGTAGTCAGAATGCTCCTTGGAAGTGATATTGGCCAGACTTCATCTCACCTAAAGTAGGTCATACTGTCAGAAGAGACCATTCTCTGGAGAAAGATGTTATGCTTGGTTCAGTGGAGGGTCAACAAAAGAGAGGAAGGCACTCAACAAGACAGATTGACACAGTGACTGCAGCAATGGGCTCAGGTATAGTTGGGATCATGAGGCTAGCACAGGACCAAGCAGTGTTTCACTCTGTTGTACATAAGGTTGCTGTGAATCAGAGATGACTCGACACCACATAACAACAACAACAATAATCCATAGTGAAGGCTATCATCTTTGATCTTCATCAGTAAGTGCTTCAAGTCCTCCTCACTTTTAACAAGCAAAGTGTGTCGTTGGTATATCATAGGTTGTTAATGAGGGTTCTTCTAATCCTGATGCCATTCTTCTGCATATAGTCCAGTTCTCAGATTATTTGCTCATCAGACAGATTGGCAGGACTCAAAATGAAAAGAAATGCTTGCAAATATCCATTAATAATCAGAACGTGGAATGTACAAAGTATGAATCTAGGGGAACTGGAAGTCATCAAAAATGAAAAGAAACACATAAAGATCAATATCCTAGGCATCAGTGAACTGAAATGGACTAGTATTGGCCATTTTGAATCAGACAATCATATGGTCTGCTATGATAGGAATGACAAATTGAAGAGGAATAATTTCCCATTCATCGAAAAGAACATTTCAAGGTCTATTGTGAAGTACAATGCTGTCAGTGAAAGAATAATATCCATAAGCCTACAGGGAAGTCCAGTTAATATGACTACTATTTAAATTTATGCACCAACCACTAAAGCCAAAGATGAAGAAATGGAAGATTTTTTTTTACCAACTTCTGTAGTCTGAAATTGACCAAACATGCAATTAAGATGTATTGATAATTACTGTGATTGGAATGTGAAAGGTGGAAACAAAGAAGCAGCATCAGTAATTGGAAAATATGGCCTTGATGACAGAAATGACACTGGAGGCCACATGATCTAATTTTGCAAAACCAAAGACTTGTTCATTCCAAATACCTTTTTCAACAACATACAACTATACATGTGGACCTCACCAGATGGAATACACAGGAATCAAACTGACTGTATCTGTGGGAAGACAGGGTAGAGAAGCTCTATATCAGTCAGAACAAGACAAGGGGCCCATTGCGGAACAGGCCATCAGTTACTCATATGAAAGTTTAGGCTGATGCTAAAGGAAATTAAAACAAGTCAACAAGAGCCAAACTATGACTTTGAGTATATCATACCTGAATTTAGAGACCATCTCAAAAATAGATTTGACACATTGAATACCAATGACCAAAGACCAGATGAGTTGTAGGAAGACATCAAGGACATCATAGATGAAGAAACCAAAGGTCATTAGGATGACAGGAAAGAAAGAAAAGACCAAAATTGATGTCAGAGAAGACTCTGACAGAGTCAGAGAACAGACAGCAGCTAAAGAGAATGGAGGAAATGATTATGTAAGAGAGATGAACAGAAGATTACAAAGCAGCTTGAGAAGAAAAAGTATTATAATGAAATCTCCAAAGACCTGGAGTTAGAACATCAAAAGGTAAGAATATAATCAGCATTTTTCAAGCTGAAAGAACTGAAGAAGAAATTCACACCTTGAGTTGGAATACTGAAGGATTCTATGGGCAAAATATTGAATGATACAGCAGGCATCAAAAGAAGAATAAGAAGGAATACACAGTCACTGTACCAAAAAGAATTAGTCAACATTCAAGCATTTCAGGAGGCAATATATGATCAAGAACAAATGGTGCTGAAGGAAGAAGTCCAAACTATACTGAAAACACTGGTGGAAAACAAGTCTCCAGGAATTGACAGCATACAAATTGAAATGATTCAACAAATGGATGCAATTTAGAAGTGCTAAAGCATCTATTCTAAGACATTTGTAAAATAGCTACATGGCCAACCAACTGAAGAGATCCATATTGTACCCATTGCAAAGAAAGTTTGTCCAACAGAATGTGGAAATTATTGAACAATATCCTTAATATCGAGGAGCTCTGGTAATGCAGTGGTTAAGCCATTTGGCTGCTTACCAGAAGGTTGGCAGTTTGAACCCCCCAACCATTCCATGGAAGAAAGATGAAGCAGTCTGATTCTGTAAAGATTTACAGCCTTGGAAGTCCAATGGGGTGAGGGGGTTTGCTATGAGTCAGAATTGACTCAATGGCAGTAGTTTGTTTTTTTTTATTTTTTGGTTATCATTAATATCACACCCAAGTAAAATCATGCTGAAAAAAATTCAAAAATGGTTGCAGCACTACATCTACAGGGAACTGCCAGAAATTCAAGCCAGATTCAGAAGGGGCTGTGGAATGAGGGATACCATTGCTGATGTCAAATGGATCATGGCTGACAGAGAATAGCAGAAAGATGTTTAGCTGTGTTTTATTGACTATGAAGAGGCATTCAACTGTGTGGATCATAACAAATTATGAATAACATTATGAAGAATGAGAATTCCAGAACACTTAATTGAGCTCATGAGGAACCTGTGCATAGACCAAGAGGCAGTCATGCAAACAGAACAAGGGGATACTTCACAGCTTAAAATCAGGAGAGGTGTTTGTCAGGGTTGTACCCTTTCACCATACTTATTTAATCTGTATGCTAAGCAAATAATCCAAGAAGCTGGAGGGTTCCTAGAGGTTATAAAGAAGAGCATCAGTCTCCGCTCAGAAACAGCACAGACAGAAGCACCGAGATGGAAACATGCAGGGCTAAGCAGAAAAATCACAGTGTTGACTTGCCAAACTTGGTTTCTGTTTTTTAATTAGCAGAACTCTACATTTTAAAAACAAAAATTAGTACTTTGTCTTCTTGCTATTGGCCCCTCTTAATAAACGGCATTTTTAGCATTCACCAGCAAATTTTAAATAATTGCTTCTATGTGTAAACTGGAGTTTAATTACTTTTGACAAGTCTCATGCACATTGACTATTCTGAATCCAAAATCAGATGAGTTATGACATAATCTTATGGAAATATATATTATCTGATAATAGCAATTAGAAATTAATGTTTTGTAAAATGTTTTCACAATATACAGTTAGTACAAATAAGATGCATATATCACATTTTTTAATCTTCATTTATTTATTTATTTTTTAATGTCAGAGATGAAGTAGAGAAGACCTTCAACTTTCAAGTATGGCTAAGAGAGCAATAAGGATAGACACACCTTTCCAACATTAAGATTTTAGGGTTTAGGAAACTTGGTCCAAATAAACCAAGCAGATTTAAGTACCATAAAACACTAAAAAAAAAAAAAAAATCTGATCATATGGTGATCCACGATTAATGTAAAATATAAATTCACATAGTAGAAAAATTACCTATCATTCCATGTTAGTAAATTTCCTCCTAGTGTTTGATGTCCCTAGTATGCCATATACTGAGCGCTCTTTCTCTCTGTACCTTAAATCTTGCTAGTACTAAAACTTAAGTATTCCTCCAATCCATTTCCATCCCTCCATCCTTACCACAATGAAGTAGACCAGATACAACAACTTCTACTCCCAGGCCACAACACACACACACACCTCTGCCACCACACATACACATGCACACACAACACGCAGGCTGTCTACCACACAGGGACAGAAGAATCCCATCTCAGTTTGAACCAAACTATGGCACTCTTCTACTTACAAAGCCTTCAGTGGTTCCCCACTGCCTATGGAATAAAGTCCACATTCCTTGTCAAAGAATACAAAACCCTTCACAATCCAGCTCCTGTCTCCAGCTTCTGTCACCCTCTCCCTCTACTTGCATAGTTCCCTGCATTTTCATACATCATGTTTGAATATCCAGACATGGATAAGACCCAATGTTTGATGTTGATGTCCCAAAGCCCTGCGCCTACCTCTATCTCTACATCAGTCAGTGATTGCTACAATAATGCTGTGTAACAGAATTACTGGCCAGATAAGAGTCTGGTGGAACCCATGAGACTGTGGCTCTGGATTACCCTTTGGGCCTAGAAATAGACTTCCATGGATTAGCTCTCAGCCCAACAGTACAAAGACCTACATGCAGAACACCTACCCCAGGACAATGCACTCACCTAATCTAGGGAGATGTGCCCCTTAGATCAATCAGCTATGAGACACCAGAGGGGCAGCATTCACATAGGGAAAGCTGGACAGACAGGAATGAATAGTTAAGAAGGGCACAGGGAGGGTTAGTCACAGGGACAGTAGGGGAGGACAGTTTGTTATGGTCGGGGATGGTAATCAGGTGTGAAATCATATGTGCATGAACTGCTGAATGTAAGACAAATTGTTTTTGTAAATTTGCACCCAACACAATAAAATTTAAAAATAATACTGCTGTGTAATAAATCACCCCAAAACTCAATGGTCTATACAATAAACATATATTTCATCCTCACAAGTCTGTGGGTCAGTGGAGGAGGCTGCTGCACATATCTCATTCTGGGGTCCAGTTAGTGACTTTTCTTGGGGCACATTCTTCCCATGGTGGAGGTCATATATTCCCAGAAGGCCAAGTACAAATGCATGATGGCTCTTAAGAACTAGGTTTAACACTTCCGGTAAGATAGAAGAATAGGCAGACAAGTGACACAGACCTTCTTCAACAAAGAAAAGAAAAGCCAATTGACAGAGATACAGAAGATAATCCTGGAGCCCTGAGCTTTGAAAGCAACTATAATGAAGTGGATTAGGCACCAACTAGTGGAAAAACCTGAATAGTGAGTGCAGAGACAGTTGGAGCTGCGGACTGTCAGCTACTCTGATGGGATCAACAGCCTGAATATTTCCAAGTGGTGTTGGGACCTGAAAATTGACCTAAAGATCAGCCCTGGTCACCAAGGGCTGCAGGGATGACAGTGCTGGTGACCTATGACTAGGAAGGAAAACAGCAAGGAGGGAGACTACCTGAGCTGTGGACTTTCCAGTGTCCAGAGGGTACAGCCATTTTGATTATTTACATGTGGCAGCCATTTTAGATATTTAAAGTGACCGAGGGTGCAGCCATTTTGAATGTTTACAAGCAACAGCTATATTGGATATTTAAAGTGACCAAGGGCACAGCCATTTTGAATGTTTACAAGTGGTGGCCATTTTGGATATTTAAAGTAACCACCAGTCATTCTGAAAGTTTACAAGAAGAGGCTATTTTGGATATTTAAAGTGACTGAGGGTACAGCCCTTTGGAACCTTTACAAGTGGTAACCATTTTGGATTTTAAAATGATAGCATTCTCATTCAGATTCCAGGGACCTAAGAATAGGCTCTGTTTGCCAAGGTTGGCAGGGACATCCAAGAGGCTGACAACAGGAAAGGAGATAGGTGGTGACTGTGTAAGTGCTGTCAACTAGAAAATGGAGGAGCACAGTACCCTGCTTGCATAGATAACATACAAAGAAAACTAAAATTGTGGGAAAGTCACTTGAACGTACAATCACCAATTAAATATAAACACAAAAAACATCACAATGCCTTGGAGAAAACAGAGCATCACAGTCCACACAAAGAAGCAAGATAAAGCAGAAGAAACAAGAGACCAGGATACAGACCCAAAACACATCCCTGAAGAAGATGCAGCATTGGAACTCCCTGATAAGGAATTCAGAAGAATTATATTTAGGTATCTTCGATGACTTGAAAGACAAATCAAGGAAAACACTACAACAATTTCAAAAAACAATACAAGAATAAAATGACTAAATGAAAAATTAGAAATGATGCAAAATCTACACACAGAAATCCAGAAGATTAATACTAAATTTTCAGAAATAGATAAGACATTGAATGGGCAAAGGAACAGAATTGAATCAATGGAAGACAGAATTAGGGAGATTTAAGGCAAATACCTGAACACTTCTCTGGAAAGGGATAAATCAGAAAGAAGGTCAAAACAAAATGAAGAAAGCCTAAGGTTCATGTGGGATACCATTAAAAGGAATAACCTGTATGTAATCAGAATTCCAGAACAGGAAGAAACAAATAAAACCACAGAGAAAATTGTTGAAGATTTGTTGGAAGAGAATTTTCCTGATATGATGAAAGATGAGACTATATCCATTCAGGAAGTCCAACGAACCCCAAACAGGATAGACTCCAAAAGAAAATCACCCAGACACATCATCGTCAAACTTAACAAAACCAAAGACAAAGAAAAAATCATGAGAGCAGCATGGGAAAAACAAAAAGTTATCTACAAGGGCAACCAATAAGACTAAGCTCAGATTTCTCAGCAGAAACCATGCTGCCAAGAA
>NW_006921699.1:9356122-9358116 GCF_000298275.1 Orycteropus afer afer | reverse complement strand
TCTGTGTCTGTGTTAATTGGTTTCCCTTTTCTTTGTTGAAGAGGGTCTGTGCAATCCTTCTGCCTAGTCCGCCATCTTGCCGGAACTCTACAATTTATTCTTGACCCAGAACCAAAATGATCTTCTTAAAACATGAAATCAGATCATGTCACTCCACTGCTCGAAACTCTCCTGTATTCCCACCTCACCAGAGTAAAATCCACAGTCCTGACAAGAGCCTGTCAGAGTATTTGCCATGTGTCCTTTGCTGCTTCTCCTCATATCTTCCTTATCTCTTCCTCATCCACTCTTCTTCTATAACTGGTCTCCTGGCTCTTTCTCAACAATACCAGACACTCTTTCTTTTCTGTCTTTTCACTGGCTGATCCTCTACTTGGAGCACCCTTTCCTCATAGGTCTGTACAACTGTCTCCCTCACCTCCTTCAAGTCTCTCTTCAAAATCACCTTTTCAGAGAGTTCCTGCCTGACCATCTATTTAAAATAGCAACTCCCCCTCCAGCGTACCTGCTCTCCAGTAAAATAAAAACATAAAAAATAAAAATCTGGCTCCTTGAGAGCAGGAACTCTATTTTGTTTATGACTGCATCTCAAAGAGTTAGAACATGAATCTAGCACAGAATAGATACTCAATGGGCATTTGTTGAACAAATGGCTAGCACTCACCATGTAATAACAAAATGATTGGCTTGTGTGTTGATTTCCACATAGTGAGCAGTGACCACCTCTCACACCTTCTGTATCTCCAGGGCTGGTCACAGCTTCTAGCACGTCAAGGCCAGATAGTATATGTTGAGCTGGGTGGAACATCTCTGCAAGGATGGATTGCTGCAAATAGCTCACACTTTTGAGCTAACATTCTCATACTCTGTTTCTGCAGCTTACCAGTTGTCTCAGTTCTCTAGTGCTGCTATAATAGAAATACCACAAGTGGATGCCTTTAGCAAACATGAATTTGTTATTTTACAGTTTATGAGGCTAAGAAGTCTGATTTCAAAGTGCCAGCTCTAGGGGCTGGGTAAAGGCCCCTCAACCTTGGGCTTCAGCTCCACCTCTTCTTCCAGGCCCACTGGAGCTGCAGGCTTCTAACTCATGCAGCTGGTGGCTGCTGAGGCTGATGAACCTAAGAGCAGCAGGTAAAATGGCATAATTCCAAGATCAGCAGGCAACATAGCAAGCCAGTCATTCCAGTCCAGAAAAATATCCCAAGATCATCAGCCAACAAGGCCCAAAATAAGCCAAAAAGGTAGAGATCCTTCTCAAAGCTTCTCCATATATATTGGAAGCAGGCCACACCTGGAAGACTAATTAGCTCACAGCAGATTCCACCATGGAGGTGATTACAATCTTATCAGGGAGAATAGCTATATCCAGCTGTCAAGCCACTCAAAGCCAGAGTCCAGCCAAGCTGACACACAACCTTAACTACCACACCATTCATGTTTATTTGGTAGGAAATATTTTCCCAGGAATCACTACAAGGCTGAATGCAAAGGAACATACAACTAGTTTGTACAAAATGGAGAGATTCTCATCACACTTTACTGCAGAATCATCTTTGTCTATCTTTCCTTCTAGTCTGTCATCTCCCAGTGGGCAGAAACCACTCATGCCTTGCTCTCCATTGCATCTCCAAGACCAGCATAGTGCTCAGCACATGGCAGAATGCCCCATTCATTGTTGTTGAATAAACGGATAAATGAGGTCTTTCATAAGCCAACGCTGGGTCTAAATGATTTATGTGTGTTTTGTTGATGAAAGCTTTGAAAATATCCAGAAATAGGTAGTTTTGAATTCAGTACCACTCTGCAGCTAAGGAGCTCTGGTAGCATAGTGCCTAAGGCACTTGACTGCTAACCAGAAGGCTGGTGGTTCAAATCCACCAGCCACTCCTCGAAAGGAAGGTTGGGCAATCTACTTCCATAGTGATACTGCCTCGGAAACCCAAGGAGGGGTCGCTATGGGTCGGGGTCGACTCGACGGCACATAACAACAA
>NW_006921699.1:9353313-9354583 GCF_000298275.1 Orycteropus afer afer | reverse complement strand
GGACAACTACAAACGAAAAAGAGGGGAAAAACTGTGTCGTTAGAGAACTTCTAGATTGTAGGGAAGTCAAGACAACTACAAGATAAAATGGACTGTTCAAACTTACGAAGAAAATTATAGATCAAAGGGTAACCTCAAATAAAAATGATAAACCTTCACATCAAAAAAGAGGAACCAGCATAAATATTCAGCAAATACTAAAACAATTAGCAATGAAGGAAGTAATAACACGATTCATAAACAAAATAAGCTCAGCATAGAAATTTGTATGGAACAAAGAAATCGTCACCATGAAAAAGCACATAACAAAAATGACAGCAACAAATCCATATTTGCCAATAATTACGTATCTGGCAAAGGACTTCTCTCTAAGGTTTATAGCAGAAGAGTGGATGACCAAACTATAGTACATACACAAAATGGAATGCTATGCAGCACTAAAGAATAGTGAAGAGTCTGCAAAACACCACATAATATGGATGAACTTGGAGGACATTATGCTGAGTGACATAAGTCAATCATAGAAGGATAAATACAGTATTAGTTCGTTGTTGTGGAGGGTCAAGGAAAGGTTTATATATGAAGGGAAAATTTCTTTGGTGGTTGCCAGTGGTGGGAGGGCAGGAGGGAACACTGCAAAAAAAAAAAAAAATGCGTTGACTCATGTCACTTTAGTTTTGTGTATTTCGCTATACATAAATTATATTTCAATAAAATGCATTGAAAAATAAGAAGAAGAACTAGGTTTAGAACTCACACACTGTCATTTCTACTCACACTTCACTGGCCAAAGCAAGTTACATGACAAAATCCAACATCAATGAGGCTGGAAATATCTCATTCTTATGGAGAGGGAGCAGGAGAGTGAAAATATCTCCTAAAAAATTATCTAATTTACCATCGTTACCCCATCTTATAAATGGCAACTCTATCCTTCTGGTTACTTAGGCCTAAATCCTCAGAGTAATCTTTGTCTCTTCTCTTTTTTCCTTACTTTATATCCATTCCATAGAGTATTCTTGGATGTATCTTCAAAAGGCATCTAGAATTGAATCTTTTTACCCTCCTATTTACCTTTCTGATCCAAGCCATTTTCATCTCTCCTCTGAGCAACTGCCAATAACATAACTTTTTTTTCCTGCTTCCACCCTACTCCCCCTACCTACCTTTACAATTTATTCTTTTTTTTTTTTTTTTTTTAATTTATTTTGGGTGAAGATTTACAGAGTAAATTCACTTTTCATACAGCAGTTCACATATACTTTGTCTC
>NW_006921699.1:9331322-9347743 GCF_000298275.1 Orycteropus afer afer | reverse complement strand
AACAACTCTGCAGCTATATTGTGTACTTTGGCTCAAACAGGGCAAACAGATTCCAAAAGTATGATTGCTAAAAGCCAGTGCACCATGAATAGCACTCATTCCCCTTTGGAATTCAGCTGGCACAAGCAATGCCTTCTCATCCTACCATGCTTTGTTTCTCTGTGCACCTGAGGAATGAGGTGCAAGGTCCCCCTAGACACTGCCGCGGAAATAACTACAAACCCTCTCTTTTCCACTCATTCTCATAACTGAAGATAGGGATCTTGGGCAAGGCTGGGGGACCCATTACATAATAGAAGTGACCATCCACCTGGTGGGAGTCATGAGACCAAAAATGAGGTGAGGGAGTAAACAGATTGGCATTTTGATAAGGGGCCTGGGGCCTTGAGAAGCAATAGAAATAGCTCATCTCATTAGTTGTACCACAAAGTTCTGATTTTGTGATTGTCAGCACAATTGCTGGTAACTAGAGTGTAGGGTAAATGCAATTCAGCCAGTCTTACCTCCCTAGCTTTCCCCTGGGTGCAGAAACAGCCAAAGCCTGTTTCAAAAACTTTGCTTTACAAATAGGTCCTCATCTTTCTCTCCTTTTTCACCCTGAACTCATACTCCCTGCCCCTTCAAGATTGTACTCAGGGTTTTAGAACATTTGCCCAGGCAATTGGCATTTGTATCAAAGGAGTACTCTTCAGTGCTTAAGAGCATGGTTTCAGAGTCAGTCATACCTGAGTTCAAATTCCAGCTGCCACCAAAGTCTCCAGGTCTCAGTTCCCCTGTCTATAAAAGAAGAAGGATGACAGTGTCTACTTCCTAGTTTGTTAAGAAAATTCAATGGATTAAGTCAGAATCAACTAGATGGCAGTGAGTTTTTGGTTTAAATATGTAAAGCATGCAGCACAGAGTTTGGTACATAGTAAGGACTCAAGAAATGATAACTAATAGTTGTACTACTACTAGTAATAACAATGATAGTAATAACAGTAATATTCATATGTTTTATTATACTGTTGTCTCCCATTCCAGGGGGTGCAGAGACAAACCAATCATGCTTTGCCCAACCTGAGATGTGGAGTCAGCACAGGAAAGCAGAAGAACAGCACAAGAAGGCAGGGTACGGGCTTGGGGGAGGGCTGCTTATATGTGAGTGAACCAAATGGTTATGTCATGTGCTGTCAAGTCATCTCTGACTCATAGTGACCTTATGTACAACAGAACAAAACACTGCCCAGGCCTATGCCAGCCTCATGATCCCTAATATTCCTGAAACCACCACTACAGCCACCATGTCAATCCATCTTGTTGAGATGCTTCCCCTCCTTCATTTACCCTCCACTTTACCAAGCATGACATCCTTCTCTGGAGAATGGTCCCTCTGACAACATGACCAAAGTAAGTGAGATGAAGACTGGCCATTTTTGCTTCCAAGGAGCATTCTGGCTGTACTTCTTCCAGGACAGATTTGTTAGTCTTTTAGTTTCCTAAATGTCCCTTTCTTTCAACAGACACCTCTTAACTAATTTTCTGAGTTACTGTCTGACCAATCTTGGAGCAATCATACTGTCATGGAGCACTAACCTATGGCTGGTGGAGTGATACTGTGTGTGTGAGAGAGAGAGAGAGAAAGAGGGATGGAGAGAGAAAAAGAGAAACAAAGTGCAGAGAAGGAAGAAAGAGAGCTGGTGCAGGCTCCAGAATCTCCCAGGAAGAACAGAAGGTCATGAAGTGTGGGAAGGAGCTGAGGTTTACATAGGTGGATGTGTCTCCCAGTCTTGGTTGACTGAGGTTTCAGCAGGAAAATCAGAAAGCTAAGGAGAGGCTCTCTGGGAGCTAAATAAAAGAAAACCAACCAGTACCTTTAATCTAAATAAGGGTGTGCAGAGAGTGTAAAAAAAGAATTCCCCTCTGGATGCATAAGTACATACAGGTTTATTTAATTATGTAAAATATTGAATAAAGTGCATACACACATAACCATGTTATGATAAAGTCAGCTAATACCCATCACCACTCACACATTGATGAATGTTCTCTCCCCTGTCTGGAAGTCCTTGCCCTGTCACCTCTTCTCCCCATGATCTGCCTCCCCCAGCTAGCTACTACTCATCCTCTTGGAGGCTCCCTAATATCTGTAACTGAGGTAGCATGGCCCAACTCTGCCCTAAGACACACTGTTCTCCTCATCTGGTTACTTGCCATTCTCTCTAGCAAGACCCTAAGTTCCTCAAGGGCAGTAGCTGTATTTTATCCAGGTATCCCCCAGTGCCTGACACACAATGGGTACTCAAATATTTTTGCTGAATTAATATAATCCTTGAGTTGATAACCTACTTCTTTGAAAAATACACTCTGTCCTCTTTAGGTAAGCCTCTGAATCCATCAGAGGGGAGTTGTTAAAAAATCAACAAGCAAAGCAATCCGTTACTTCTGAGATTTCACAAATGTCATGTTGATGTGTTAAGAGCCCCACACAATGTTTGTAGCTGCCAATTAAGTAAACCAAAAATCAGGCTGGAAACCCAAGTGGCAACAGAGGTGCTGTCAACAATAGCTGGCCAAGAGAGCGATGCGCAGTCACCTGCAGATTCTATCTTGCTACTTGCACCTCCTACCTGAGGACTCATACAGGGTGAAACTGGGGAGCTTAATCCAATGACAGGATCTGTCAGCTTCATTAGACAACGCCTTGAAGATCAACCCCCAAATAGGCAAGTTAACCATTTCTGTGCTCTCGTACTAGCTAATACTTGTCATGTACTGTGTTAAGCAACTATATAAATAATATATAGATTATATTATTTAATTTACTCCCTGCAACAACTCTAAAATAAAGAATGGTATCAATCCCATTAGGAGCTCTGATAGCATAGTGCCTAAGGCACTTGACTGCTAACCAGAAGGCTGGTGGTCCAAACCCACTCCTCGGAAGGAGGGTTGGGCAATCTACTTCCGTAGTGATACCGCCTCGGAAACCCAAGGATGGGTCACTATGAGTCAGGTCCAACTCGATGGCACATAACAACAACATCAATTCCATTATACAATTAACTAAAGCAAAAATGTGATTAAGTTATACCCTCAAAACCACACAGCCAATATGCAGGAGAGCCATAATTTCAATGTATAATTTCACATCATAAGCCAAACTGTTAACCACTCAGGTCTGTGATGAAAAATTCTAAAATCACCAATGACACATAAAAATATCATTGTTCCCAAATCTTGAAACACTTATGACACAGAGACCCCTTTGGAAAATGTAGGGAGTAAGTTTTGGATGAATAAAAGAAAGCCTTCTGCAGAGAACAGTTAATAAACTCAGGGAAGCAGAGGGTTAGCATTGGTAGAGTTAGGGACATGGGTTTTTGAGAGGGTCGATGGTCAGGGAACCAGCCCTACCCCACCCTACCCCATACTAGGGGCAACCCTACACTCTGAAGATCAATTAAAAAAAAAAAAAAAACTCACTGCCACTGAGTTGATTCCAACTTATAGTGACAGCCACTGGGTTTCCAAGGTGGTAAATCTTTACAGAAGTAGATTGCCCAACCTTCCTAAATCACCCTGGGAAAGCTGAGGAGAGAACTGCTGGGTATCTGTTTCACCTACTGAACTTGAAATACCTTCCTTGGATCTGCATTCCTAAATGGAGATTAAATGCTGGAAGGTATCTGCCTTTTATGATTCTTTGGAGCACAGGCTTATTGATATGGTGAAGGTTAATAAAACAATTAATTGTATGCATGAAAGCTAAAACATGGATTGAAGCTTTTCAATTTTCATCTTCAATAATGAGCACCGGGCTCAGGCTCTTACCCGGCATTTCACTGCCATTAATAATTTCAGTGATTCCAGTTACAATTAATAAGAATGCAGCCATGTGTATTAAATCTTAACATTCAGAGTTTTTATATCCATCAGCCAGGTAAAGGGATGTGTAGCAAGGAACAGACTAGAGAAGGATGTGACTTTGAGGTTCTTTCTTAGCAAAACTATACCAAACATGATCTATGTGCCCAGTACTGTGCTATGTGCTCCACCTGCATTGCCTCATTGAATCATCACAACATAATGAAATTAAATGTTTTAATCTGTCTTTATGTCTCTCCTATAGGAAGCCACTGTCTCTCATGTCACCTCTGAGAACTCATACTCGGATCCCTACAAGGCTTCCCATATTCCCCACCCCATCTTCATTCTCCCTTTTCTTCATCTCCAGATACTTTCCCACTTCACCCTCTTGAGTTAACAGTCCCTCAGCAAAGTCACTCCTGTCCTTTACTCGTCCTTGTTTCCCCTTCTTACTCTGATTAAATATGGGTTCTTTCTGCAGCCATTTCAAGTAGGGCTGTTTTTTCTCCCAATACTCCCATACTATTGGGTCTGGAGATAGGGTGGGTGTCCCCTTGGTTTTCCTCCCCATACAGAGAATTTTCTCCCTCTCTGCTCACTAAGAATGTCTACCAAAAAAAAAAAAAAAAAAAAAAACCTCACTGCTGTTGAGTCAAATCTGACTCACAGCAACCCTACTTGGGTTTCCAAGGTAGATTGCCCAGTCTTCCTTCCGAGGAGTGGCTGGTGGATTTGAACCATCAACCTTCTGGCTAGCAGTCAATGCCTTAGGCACTACACCACCAGAGCTCACTAGCTTTGATTAATACTTCATCAGATTGTATCACCCACTACCCCTCATTGTTGCAGTCTATATGAATGGGTCATCTTTGGTTATTTTCCCATGATTTCAGTTCCTGGTGTTTACAATTTTGATCATGGATTCCCATAGATCTACCTGAGATTATACTCATCGTCACCAATAAATGCAACCCCTCCATAATCTAAATTTCACACATCCCACTCTCTGACCACTAGCTTCAATGTTTTTTCAAACCAAAAACCAAACTCACTGCCGTCGAGTCAGATCCAACTCATAGCAACCCCTCCTTGGATTTCCAAGACAGTATCACTACAGAAGTAGATTGCCCAATCTTCCTTCTGAGGAGTGGCTGGTGGGTTTGAACCTCCAGCCTTCTGGTTAGCAGTCAAATTCCTTAGGCACAGACTCTAGCACAGTCTTGTCCCTCTCCTCAGCACCTCCAACTCACTCATCCAACCATCTTTTCCCCTTCCCTCCTTGGATGTCCTCTCTTCCCTTCATACCAGCTTTAATTCCATGGGCAATCATTGTAATTACTGCCTTGCAAACACTGTCAACTCCTCTGCCTCTGTCTTAACATTTTGTACTCATTTGGCAAAAACACGACCATGGTAAAATCAAGGTCTCTACCTACTCCATGCCAATTCCAAGAAAGGTCAATGTGGCTAGAGAGAAACAACCACATTGACTAGTCTCATTTTAAATTTATGACAATGAACCTCAACTGGGCTCATAAATCAAGTGCTTTCCATCAATCATATCCTGTCTCTCTAAGCCATTCATCCTTATTGTCTCCTAAAAAAATTATTTGAAACCTCCTCTCTTCAAACTGTCATCACCTCCTTCCTTATATGTACTCTTATCTGATAATTTTTACTCTTCTTTACTGAAAAAATATTAAAGCAATAGGAAGAATATCTCTACTGATCCCCACCTCCAATGCATCCACCTACTAGAATCCTCACCCACATGCTCAATTTTCCATCCTGTGGGCACTCTGGCAGCCTAATGCCTAAGGCATTTGACTGCTAACCAAAAGGCTGGTGGTTCAAATTCACCAGCCTTTCTTCGGAAGGAAGACTGGGTAATCTACTTCCACAGAGATGCCACCTTGGAAACCCAAAGAGGGGTGTCTATGAGTCGGATTCGACTCGACGACAGTGAGTTTGGTTTTGGTTTGGACTATAGATAAACCAGGAACTCTGGTAACATAGTGCCTAAGGCATTTGACTGCTGACCAGAAGACTGGCGGTTCAAACCCACCAGCCACTCCTTGAAAGGAAGGTTGGGCAATCTACTGTGATTCTATCTAAACTGATTTCTCCACTTGTAAACTAGATCCAATCCCCTCCTACATATGCTAATGAACTACTGGACTAATATAATGATCTACTAATATTATGTGAAATTTTAAGTATAATTATCTACTGGAAAATTTCCATCAGCATGCAATGTGCTATGGTTTCTCATATCAAGAAAGAAAAGAGGGAGGAAAGAAGGGAGATGGGGAAAGAGGAAAAAGGAAGACAGGGAGGGAGGGAAAGAGATGAAACAAAGAAAGTTTCTCTTGACCTTACTTCTCACATCAGCTACTGACCCATTTCTCTGCTCTTCTTTGCAGTTGTTGTTGTTATGTGCCGTCGAGTCGGCCCCAACTCATAGCGACCCCTCCTTGGGTTTCCGAGGCAGTATCACTACGGAAGTAGGATTGCCCAACCTTCCTTCCGAGGAGTGGCTGGTGGGTTTGAATCGCCAGCCGTCTGGTTAGCAGGCAAGTGTCTTAGCCACTATGCTACCAGAGCTCCCTTTCTTTGCAGTAAACCTCTTTAAAAAAAAATTTTAAAAAATAAAAATAAATAAACCTTCCTATATCATTGTCTCCAATTTCTCTCTTCCAATTTTCTCTAAATCCTCTCGAGTCACATCCTCCACTCTTCTAAAAGTGATCCAGTAAAAGTGACCAATGTCCTCCAAGTTGCTAAATCCAAAGATCAATTCTCAGGGCTCTTCTTATTGGAGATAATACTTCTAGCTTTACAGGATAGTTGTGATGATTCAATTAGGTATTAAAATGCTTAGAACATTTTTATTGCAAATATTTTTAAAATAATTTCTTAAACAAACTCACCCTCAATGTCAAAAGTAGAAATACTTTCACAGTTTACAGCATGCACAAGCCTTTTGATTTGTCTGTTTGCATTTCATCTGGAGCTTTTGAGAAACATTCTTCCCCCATAATTGAGTCCCTTAAGAGACGAGAGGGGGGAGTGGGTTTGTGGCTCATATTCTTTTTAATCTAATTTATAAGGTTTCCATTGAGGAATGAGTGTTAATTATCCTGTATAGTGTGGGTGTCTCCATAGCATCAGTCTGAGAAATTCATTTAACTTTTGACTGACCAGGGTAATGAACTTCTCTCTCTCTTCTGATTTAAGTTTTGTCAGCAGCTTTGAAAAAATTGGAGAATTAGAATTTTGACCAACTCAAATGAAGTAATAATTTCTTGAAATTGATGCTGTAAAAATAACAGCTTTAGCACCAAAAGTTCAAGGTATCAACATATCATGGTTTTGGCTTGTCACTGTGTTGGAGTCAGAGATGTGTCTCAGAAAAATAAATTAGTTTGCAAGCTCTATGGATAAAAAGGAAAGAGGATAAACTTCAGGCCAATCAAGAACCAAACCATCTCAGTTAACATATTTGTTGAGCAAAAAAACACCCACACAAAAAACTCACTGCCATCGAGTTGATTCTGACTTATAGCAACCCCCACTGGGTTTCCAAGGCTATAAACCTTTACAGAAGCAGACTGCTTCATCTTTCTTCTTTGGAACAGCTGATGGGTTCAAACCATTTACCTTTTGGTTAGCAGCCAAATACCTTAACCACTATTCCACCAGACCTCCTTATGTGTTGAGCAGAGCACAGGAAATAAATGCTGGATGAATATTCCAAACATTGCCTGATGTATTGACCAAAAACAAAGCTCTGAGTCAATAATTTTGGCTTGAAAGCCAGGAAAAATTAGTTGGCAAGGTTTTTTCCCAGGACTAATGCTTTTTAAATCTTCAAAGCAATATAAAACCATATTGTTGAGCATTGTATCAATCATCTTATTAAATGCATGTGAATTAGGTATTCATCAGCAATTCTTATTTGCTAATAACATGCTCATCTATGTAGAACATCCCAAGAAATCTACAGAGCACCAATAAGTGTTTAGCAAAATCACAAGATATAATGTCAACATACAAAAATCAATTGTATTTCAATATAATGGTGTTGTTGTTGTTACATGCCATCGAGTTGGGCGCGACTCATAGCGACCCCTCCTTGGGTTTCTGAGGCGGTATCACTATGGAAGTAGATTGCCCAACCTTCCTTCCGTTCAATATAATAATAATGAATAATGAAAACCAAAATGTTTTTAAAATATTATTTCCATTACTCATAAAAATTAAATACTTAGGGATAAATATTTAGAAGAAGAAGAAAAAAACCCTACAAAATCTGGATGCTGAAAACCATAAAATACTAATGGAAAAAATCAAAGAAGACCTAAATAAATGGGAAGATATACTATGTTCATGAATTGGAAAATTCAACATAGTTAAGATACCAAATTTACTTAACACGATTCCAATAAAAATCCCAGCAAGGTTTTTTTCTTCAGATATGGTTGTAATATTTATATAAAAAGGAAAGAAAGGAGAATAACCAAAACAATTTGAAAAAGCACAAAGCTGGAGAACTCACAATTCTTGAGACTTAATATAAAACTGCAATAACTGAGACAGTGTGTATTAGTGAAAGGACAGACACACCGACAAGGAAACAGAATAGAGAGTCCAGAAATTGACCCATAAGATGTGGTCAGTGAAGGGTATGGAGAGGCTAGAACCCTCATAAACTGTGGTGGGAATATAAATGGTGCAACCTCTATGGAAAATAGTATTTCTTAAAAAGCTGGAAATAGAAATACCATAAGATCCAGCAAGCTCATACTAAGGATATATCCTAGAGAAATAAGAGCTATGATATGAACAGATATATATATACACACTCATGTTTGTCATAGCATTATTCACAATAGTGAAAAGGCAACAACCTAAGTGCCCATCAACAGATGAATGAATAAACAAACTATGTCACATACACACAATGGAATACTATGCAAAATTAAAGAATTACAATGATTCATAACATGGATGAACCTAGAGGACATTAGTCAATTACAAAAGGACAATCACTACTGTTAAAAATCAAGAAAAAGATTTACATAAAGAAACATTCTTTGAAGGTTACCAAAGGTGGGAGGGGAAGGGTAATCATTAACTATCAAGTAGACATGTATGAACTTGGGTGAAGAAAAAGGCTAAATTCAATAAGGGAGAAGTCAGCACAAAATGATCAAGGCAAAGGAAGACACTGTGAGAAGCACAAGAATTAAAGGCAAAGGTAAATACTATTATATATACAATCAAGCAATAACAGTAATAGCAATAAGCTAAAAGTGGATACCTAGATAGACACACAAGTTGAACAGGGGTAGAAAGGTGAATGGGACTACACACATGAATATGTATAGGTTTGACAGAGGATATTTCTACATATTTATATGTGTTGAAATATATCCATAAGTACAGTAGAGCATACAAGGAGAAATTTACAAAAACTTCTTAGCCATAAGCAACACTTGGAGGGAATGAGTCACTGGGCCTGGGTGCTCAAGATCATAGTCTTGGGGGACAATAAAGTCAATTGGTATAACACAGTGCACAAAGACAATGTTCTACATCCTACTTTTGTGAGTAGTTACTGGGGTCTTAAAAGCTTGTGAGTGGCCATCTAAGATGTAACTATTGGTTCCTCCCTGCCTGGAGCAAATAAGAATGAAGAAAATCAAAGACACAATGAAAAAAAATAGTCCATAGTACTAATGGACCATGTAGATCCTAGCCTGCATGACCTTGAGACTAGAAGAACTAGATGGTGCTGGCTTCCACTGCTGTCCATTCTGAAATGGACCATAATAGGAAGTCCCAAAAAAGAGTGAGAGAGAAATGTGGAACAAAACTCAAAATCATAAAAAAAAGATCAGGCTTAGTGGTCTGATCGAGACTGGTGGAACCCCTGAGGCTATGGTCCTTAGCCACTCTTCAAGCCTGGAACTGAACTTACCCCTGTGGCTCAACTTTCAGCCAAACAACAGACAAAACTATGGGATGAACAATAATACCAGGAAGGCATGCACTCCTTAGAACAATCAACCATACGATATCAAAAAGAGAGAATTTGCCCAGGGATTAATCTCAGAAGGCAAGAAGGAATAGGAAAGAAGGAAAAAGAGAAAGGATAATCACAGAGAAGAAGTGAGGAAAGTGTTGTTACATTGTGGAGATTGCAATCAATGTCACAAAACAAAATGTGTACATATTATTGAATGGCAAACAAGTTTGTTCTGTAAACTTTCACCCAAATCACAACTTTAAATAACTTTTTATTGTTTAAAAAAAAATTAAATGAAATAAAATTTAACTAGGGGAAAAATTATGGTCAATGATTTTTGACAATGGTGCAAAAGCAATTCAATGAGGAAAGGATAGTCTTTTTAAAATGGAGCTAGAACAAATAAATAAGGCACTTGACTGCTAATCAGAAGGCTGATAGTTCAAACCCACCAGCCACTCCTCGGAAGGAAGGTTGGGCAATCTACTTCCGCAGTGATACTGCCTCGAAACCCAAGGAGGGATCACTATGAGTCAGGTCCAACTCAAGAGCACATAACAACAACATACAAAAATTAACACAAAATGGTTCATAGAGCTAAACTATAAAACTTTTAGAGGAAAAGAGATGAGCAAACATTTATGACCTTAAGTTAAAAAAAAGATTTCTTAGCTTTGGCACCAAACCAAAAGTATGGCCATAAAAGAAAAAATGATAAATTGGATGATCAAAATTAAAAACTATGGTGCCTTTAATGACATTATTAAGGATGGAAAGACAAGCTATAGACTGAAAAAATATTTTTAAACCCTGTATATTGTAGGAGCTCTGATGGCATAATGCCTAAGGCATTTGACTGTTAACCAGAAGGCTGGGGTTCAAGCCCAGCAGCCACTCCTCAGAAGGAAGATTTAGGCAATCTACTTCTGTAGAGATACCCAAGTAAACCCAAGGAGGGGTTGCTATGAGCCGGATCTGACTCAATGGCAGTAAGTGAGTGAGTGAGTGTGTGTAATATCTTATAAAGTTATCCAGAATAGATAAAGAACTCTCAAAACTTAGTAATAAGAAAATAAACAATTCACTACCGAGGGATTCAAAATGGAGTCTTGTCAGTAATCACCATGCTATTTCCCTCTAGCATCTTAGTGCTTGAAAAACTAGGTACAGCAGTTTGAATTAAGGATTTCTGTGCTCTGAACAGCTCACTGAATCAGAGTGCACCAAACACAGAAGAACAGAATTAGAGGAAAGGCACAGGGAAAGAATTTAAGAAAGATCTAGCTGGCAGAGGGTGGATGGGCAGCCAAAAGAGGCCATTGGAAACTTCCCTGAGGCAGTCACTGACTGGTGGACAAGGGAGGTCACCTGAGATCTCTGTGGGACAAGGAAGAAGACACCCTATATCAGCATACCAGTGACCACACCAACTACCAACAAACACCCCAAGGATCTACCTTTAGCACCTAATTTTATCGTTAACTTGGGTCAGCTAGGTGCAAATGGGCATGCTCAGCCCCACTAAAACCCAAGTGGAGAGCTCACTGGTGCTCCAGAAGGGTGAGCTCACTCCCCCTTCAGCGGGTCACTGAGTGGGCTTGGGTCAGCTTGGGAGGCATTGAGAGGTCTGTGCTTGTCTTTGTCACTGGTATCAGGACTACAGATTACTAGCAGGCACTCTCCTGATTCCAGCGCAGCTGAAATCACACGCATCTTTGGTACCGCAGATGCAGTATAACAGACAAACTCCTGAGCCATTTGCAGTCTGGGCTGATTGGACCGGCACTGTGGGCAGACAGGGTGGAGAGAGAGGAATCTACGGTCAAGGGCAGACCCAGGAATTTGCCTTGGATCAGCTTTTTGGCACCGAAGGGCCTCAGAAGCAGGGTCTTTGAGTGTGTCTGAGCCTGGAGGATAGTGGCGACAACAGGAATCTTCCCTGAAATTGAGCCACGGGCTTGTAAATAATAGCATTACATCATCAGTAGTGGCCCACTTAGAGCCCTAGAAATCGACCCTAGCAGCACCAAGCTTTCCTTCTTCTGTTCCCACCTTCTCCGTCAATAACTTCACTCATGCAATAGAAGAAACCATATTCAGCCAATTATCATAAAACTTCCCAGTTCTAACTCTAAACCCACTTTACAACAAACAGAAACACATATACACATTCCACACAGTGATTTCACCATCACAAAGAAAACTGCAGAGCAACCCAGCATATCTGAATCAATAATAAAATAAAATACACCAGCTTCACTTTTTCAAAATATTAAACCATAAAACCAAGACAAAACAAACCAACACGTAACCAGCTGTTAAAGACAACCTCAAAATGTGTAGGAAACAATAGGCAACCTCAAATCAAAAAACAAAAAAAAAAAGGACAAGGCATTAGAAGCAAAACCACAAACAAAGGTCTCATTATACATGGAGGAAAAGGAGGCAACAGAAGTATCTGAGAAGGAATTTAGAAGATATGTTTATAGAGCTATACAAGAACCTAAGGAAACACCAAACAGAAACAAGGAGAACACAGACAGTCCCCTAGAGGAACTCAGGAAAATCATAGAGGAACAGAATATTAAGATTAATGCACAATCAGAACTCATACAAAAACAGCAGTTAGAAATGCAGAAGATGTCTATTGATATGTAAACCATGAGCACCAAGATGACAGAACTACACAACACAATAGAAGCTCAAAAGGGTAGATTAGAACTGGCTGAAGAACGCATATCCCGACTAGAAGACAAATCCCTGGACACTAGCCTGTATGAAGAAAAATCAGAACAAAGATTTAAGAGAAATGAAGAGAGCCTAAGAATCATATGCAATAACATGAGACAAAACAATATAAGACTCATTGGAATTCCAGAATAAGAAGAGGTGAAAAGACCACTGAGAAAACTGTGGAAGACCTACTAACAGAAAACTTCCCCCATATCATGAAGGAAGAAAAGATATTTGTCCAAGAAGCTCATAGAACCCCACACAAGATAGATCTCAAAAGAAAAACACTGAAGCATGCTATAATCAAACTTTCCAAACACAAAGACAAAGAAAAAATTTTGAGAGCTGCCTGGGAAAAAAGAAATATTACTTATAATAATCAAACAGTTAGGCTGAGCTCTGATTACTCAGCAGAAACTAAACAGGCAAGAAGGCAATGGGATGGCATATATAAAACTCTGAAGGAAAAAACTTCAAACCAAGAATCCTATATCCAGCCAAATTATCCATCAAATATGAGGGCGAAATCAAGCCATTCTCAGATAAACAGAAATTAAGAGACTTTGTGAAAACCAGACCAACCCTACAAGAAATGCTTAAGTCCTACCAATAGCGAACTCACAACAGAGATCAGCAAAACCAGGATATGTGACAGCAACTCTAAAACCAAACCAGAAATAGATACTCATAATAAGACCATAAAACATTCTACCTTGAAAACCAAGGAACTCAAGCAGCACACAACAGCAACTAACCTATCAGAGGGAATAATACTTCTAGGTATAGACCTCAAATGGAGGGGAAAACACGACAATGTCTCTGCAGCAAGCACTGTTCTAAAAATGTAGAGACAAGAATATACTCCAAGGTAACCGAAGAGAATAGTAACAATTCTTGTAAGCAAATCCAGAAGGAAGGAAAACATATGGGCTTAATAAACACAAAACCAACTATAAAGAAGAAAGGGGAGAAAGCATTAGCCAACAATCTGAACTCAGCACAGAAATATACACGGACCAAGGAATCACCAACGACACGACAAAAAAACACAACAGAATGACACCAATTAACTCATACCTACCACTAATTACACTCAATGTGAATGGACTAAATGCACCTATCAAGAGAAAGAGAGTGGCAAACTGGATAAGAAAAGAAGACCCATCGATATGCTGCCTACAAGAGACACACCTTAGACACAAAGATAAAAACCAATTAAGAGTTAAAGGATAGAAACGAATATACCAAGCCAATGGAAACCAAAAACACGGCAGGGGTAGCAATTATGATCTGATAAAATAGACATTAAGGTGAAAAACATCTTAAAAGACAAGGATGGGCATTATATGATGCTGAAAGGGTCAATCGACAAAAAAGATGTTACAATAATAAATATTTATGCACCCAATGAAAGGGCTTCAAATACGTGAAGCAAATATTAACTGAATTAAAAGGAATGATAGACAACTCTGCATTAGTAGTAGGTGACTTTAACACACCACTTTCAAGGAAAGACAGGTCAATGGGAAAAAAATAAAAAAAGATACAGAACTCAACAATACAATCAACCAACTAGAACTCACAGACATATATAGAGCACTTCACCCAACAAAAATACAATTCACATTCTTTTCCAGTATACATGAATCCTTCTCCAGAATAGACCATATCCTAGGACATAAAACAAGCCTCAATAAATTCAAAAGCATTGAAATACTGCAAAGCATCTTCTTGGACCACAATTCTATAAAACTAGAAATTAATAATAGGAAAAAGCATCAAACATATGGAAGCTGAACAACTCTCTGCTTAAAAACTATTGGTTTACAGAACAGATAAAAACTGAAATAAAAAAAAAAAATTCCTAGAAACTAAGGAGAATGAAGATACATCCTACGAAAACCTATGGGACTCAGTAAAAGCAGCAGTCAGAGGACAGTTTATAGCAATAAATGCATACATCAAAAAAGAGGAAAGAAACACTCTAACTTATCAGCTCCAACAACTTGAAATAGAACAACAAAAGAATCCTACAGTTATATAGAAGCAAGGAAATAATCAAAATCAGAGCAGAAATAAATGAAACAAAAAACAAACAGAAAAAAAACATAGAAAAAATCAACAAAACAAATAGCTGGTTCTTCAAAAAGATTAATAAAATTGATAAACCATTGGCAGACCTAACAGAACAAAAGAAAGAGAAGATCCAAATCATGAGAATTGTAAATAAAAACAGCATCATCACAACAGAACCAACTGAAATAAAAATTATACTGACAGAATATTATGAAAAACTGTACACCAATAGATTTGAGAACCTAGAAGAGATGGACAAGTTTCTAGAATCACAAGACCTACCTAAATTATCCCACTCAGAAATAGAAAATTGGAAAAGACCCATAACAAGGGAAGAAATTGAACAGGTCATAAAAAACCTTCCCACAAAGAAAAGTCCTGGTCCTGATGGCTTCACTGGAGAAGTCTATCAAATATTCAGAGAAGAGTTGACACCTATTCTACTCAAGCTATTCCAGAACATAGAAAAAGATGGAGTACTTCCAAACTCATTTTATGAAGCAAGCATAGCACTAATACCAAAACCAGGGAAAGACTACACTGGAAAGGAAAACTATAGACCAATATCACTCATGAACATAGATGCAAAAATCTTTAACAAAATCCTAGCCAACAGAATCCAACAACATATCAAAAAATTAATACATCTGGACTAAGTGGGATTCATACCAGGTTTGCAAGGGTGGATCAACATCAGAAAATCAATGTAATCTACCACATACACAAAACAAAGGAAAAGGACCATATGATTATATCAGTTGATGCAGAAAAGGCATTTGATAAAATCCAACATCCATTCCTGTTTAAAACTCTCAGCAAAATAGGGAAAGAAGGGAAATTTCCCAACATAATAAAGGGTATATATGCAAAGCCAACGGCCAACATCATTACTAATGGAGAAAGACGCAAGGCATTCCCCTTATGAACGGGAACCAGACAGGGATGCCCTCTATCACCACTTCTATTTAACATTTTATTGTAAGCCCTGGCCAGGGCAATAAGGCAAGGAAGAGAAATAAAAGGCATACATATTGGCAAAGAGGAATTAAAACTATCTCTATTTGCAAATGATATGATCCTATACATAGAAAACCCAAGGGACTCAATAAAAAAACTACTGGAACTAATAGAGAGGTTCAGAAAAGTGGCAGAATATAAGATGAACATACAAAACTCAGTTGGATTTCTCTACACTAGCAAGGACTTCTCTGATAAAGAAATAAGGGAAACCATACCATTCACTATAGCTACAAAAAAGATAAAATATCTAGGAATAAATCTCACCAGAGACACAAAAAAGACCTATACAGAAAAAACTATAAAACACTGTTACAAGAGACAACAAGGGTACTACATAAATGGAAGAACCTGCCTTGTTCATGGATAGGTAGATTAAACATTGTGAAAATGTCAATAATACCTAAAGCAATCTATAAATTTAACACAATCCTGATCCAGATTTCACCAAACATTTTTTAAGGACATGGAAAAACTAATTACTAATTTCATATGGAAAGGAAAGAGACCTCGAATAAGCAGAGCACTTCTCAAGAAGAAAAACAGAGGGAAGTCCCACACTCCCAGATCTTAAGAACTACTATATAGCCACAGTAGTCAAAACAGCATGGTATTGGTACAATGATAGATAGACCAATGGAACAGAATCGAAAGCTCAGACATAGACCCACCCATCTATGGACAAATGATCTTTGACAAAGGCCCAAAGCCCATT
>NW_006921699.1:9329482-9330697 GCF_000298275.1 Orycteropus afer afer | reverse complement strand
CTACAGAAGTAGATTGCCCCATCTTCCTTCTGAGGAGTGGCTGGTGGGTTTGAACCGCTAGCCTTCTGGTTAGCAGTCAAGTGCCTTAGGCACTACACTACCAGAGCTCCTCATTAATCATTAGAAACATGCAATTATTAGAAACATGCAAATCAAAACAACAATGAGATATCATCTCACCCCAGAAATAATATCAAAGTTCAACAGATCAGATAGTAACAAATGCTGGCACGTTTGTGGAGAGATTGGAACTCTTGTGCACTGCTGGTGGGATTGTAAAATGATATGACCATTGTGAAAAACAGTATGGCATTTCCTTAAAAAACTGAAAATAGAAGTACCATTTAATCCAGCAATTCCATTACTAGGAATATATCCTAAAAAGGTGTTCATTGCAGCACAATTCACCATAGCAAAGAGATGGAAACAACCTAAATGTCCATCAACGGATGAGTGGATAACCAAATTATGGTATATCCACACAATGGAATACTACGCCATATTAAAGAACAACGAGGGATACACGAATCATCTTGCAACATGGATGAACATGCAGGACATTATGCTGAGTGAAATAAGTCAATCACAGAAGGACAAGTACTGTATGAGCCCATTACTGTAAAAAGAGAAGGGTTTGCTTGAGAAAGGGAACTCACCTAGTAGGTTAGTGGGAGAGAGAGGGAATGGGAAGGATTAATTTAGGGCTAGTTGGGGCCTACACGATAACATAGGTAGGGGGAGGGATATACAGGAAGGATATATGACCACCATGATAACACTGGAAATGAGAGGACACCAAACTGTGCACGTAAGAGATAGACAACAGATGCTAAAACCACAATACCACATTGCCATTAACAACAAACACTAGGCTATACAGATAAACACATAAACACCTGAGATGATCAGACAGGGGTCAGTGAATAGAAGTATACTCTAGACCAAAGACAGACTCAGCTGAGCATAATCTTATGCAGACACCAGTGATATAAAATACCCGCAGTCCTTACAGAAACAATAGAAGACAGACACAGAGTAATCCCTCACAGACATCCCGACACTATGGGAGAGAGATCCAATAGAGCCACTACCTCAGGACCATAGTACTGGGGTACACCAGACTTAATTGGCACAACAAAATACATAAAAGCATTGCTCCACATCCTACATTGGTGAGTAGTGACTGGGGTCTTAAAAGCTTTCAAGTAGCCATCT
>NW_006921699.1:9312660-9325831 GCF_000298275.1 Orycteropus afer afer | reverse complement strand
GAGCCTTTTAGCCTAAACGGACTATTCCTAAAGTTGCGCGGTAATGTACCAAACAGTGTTTCTTTGCTATTCATAAGGTTTTCCCTGGCCAATTCTTTCAGAATGATTGGGTAGAACTATGCAAATGTGCTTGTGACCCACCAGAGGACTGGATATTTCACTAGTAAAATAAAAAGATGAATGCATAGGACACTTGTGGGAGTTGGGCCATGTAAATAAGGTGTATGGAATCCTAACATTTGGATTGATCAGTTTTGCCATCCCAGAAGCAGAAAGGGAGGAATCTCACTACTGTCAAGAAAAAAGAGTGAGGACTGGAGCACATCCTTTGGACCTCAGATCCCTGCACTGAATTTTGTTGATCCAGGAGACAGAGAGTTGTGACACCAGAGATGATGAGAAACAGCAACAGATGAACAGTGGCAGCAGGGACAGCAGAACCAAGAGACCAGAATAAGACAGAGCAGTGGGCTTCCTGTCCCACAGAGTGAGAAAACTGAATGCCATTGGGCATGAGGCTTGCTGGGGAATGGGGTGCCTCTCTGGACACCTATATGCTGAGCTAAAAGAGCTTGTAACACTTGCTTGAAGGGGTCAAGGGTCAGAGAGAGACCTGCTTTGGGGCTTGGCTGAGGGAAGGTGTCCTGATCAAAAAACTGTATCATGAGCATTTCTGAATTATAACCTGCTATTTCCCTAATAAACCCCTAAACATGAAAATAAATAAATAAAATAAACAATTCAACTTTTAAAAGAAAATTGGCAAAGAAGTTAAACAAACATCTCACCAAAGAACATGCCCTGATGACAAATACACACATGAAAAAATGCTCAACATCATTAGCTACTAAGGAATGCAAATTAAAACCACAATGTGATAGTACTTCACAGGAAATAAATTAACAATACCAAATGCTAAAGAAGATATGGAGTACATGGAACCCTCATAATTTGACAGTGGGAACGTAAAATGGTATAACTGCTCTAGAAGCAGATTGTCAGTTTCTTACAAAGTAATCCCACTTTGAGATATATACCTTAAAGAAAACTTATTTTCATACAAAACGTTGTATGTGAATGCTTGTAGGAGCTTTACTTCTAATTGCCCCAAACTAGAAATAATCAGAAGTCCTTCAATAAATAAATGGATAAACAAACTATGGTACATCCATACAATGGATGTGAAATCAAAAGAAGTGAATTACTGATGCATGCGACAACATGAATGAATCTCAAAGGCATTATGCTGAGAGAAAGAAGACAGTCTCAAAAAGTTGCGTACTATTGATCCCATTTATATAACATTCCGAAAAAGACAAAATTCTAGGGTCTCTTCTGTACATGCCCAGTACATGCCTTGTGGACCCAAGAAGCATTAGAAGTGTGTAGCAGATCCAATGTATGCTTGGACTGATGTGTTTGCTCCTCACCCACCCACCAGACCCCACAAGATGACATACCTCCCCCTCATGATTTTCTTAAGGGACAGACTTGGATATGCTCTGAAAGGAGATGAAATAAAGAAAATCTACATACAGCAGTACATTGAGATGGATAGCAAAGTTTGCCCTGATACGACCTGCACTGCTGAATTCATGGATATCATCAGTATTAAAAAGACCAGACAGAGCTTCTGTCCAATCTATGACACCACAGATCACTTTGTTGTTTATCATATTATGCCTAAGGAGGCTAAGTATATGTTGTACAAAATGAGAAAAATGTTTGTGGGCACAAAAGGACTCTCTCACCTGGTGAATCATGATGTCTGCACCCTTCACGGATGCCTTTATCAAAGTGAACAACACATTCAGATTTATTTGGAGACAGGAAAGACTACTGATTTCAACAAGCTCAACACTGGTAACTTGTATATGGTGACTGGGAGTGCTAACGTGGAAATGATTTGGTGTGACCACCAATTTTGGCTTTTTCCATTCCTTTGATGTGGTTCATGTGAGAGATACCAATGGCAACAGCTTTGCCACTTGGCTTTCCAACATTTTCCCTGTTGGCAAAGACAACAAAGTTTAGATTTCTCTTCCCTGAGGAAAAGGCATCTATCTCACAATTGCTAAAGAGAGGCAAGAAACTGGCAGCCAAATACAGCAGGGGTTGAAACGACCTCTGGGAAACACAAATTGAGAGCTCTCTCTGACTAATAAAAGATAACATACAATCAAAAAAAAGAAAGAAACACTGCAGGGACTGAAAAGAGATCAGTGGTTTCCAGGACTAAGTGTGAGAGTAAGATTTGATTTCAAAAGAACATAAGGGCATTTAGGGAAGTGATAAAATTGTTTCATATCCTGATTACAATGGTGGTTACATGAATCTACACAAGTGTTAAATATCAAAGAACTGTTCACAAAAAAAAAAAATCAATTTTAATGTATGTAAATGTATGTAAATTAATAAGTTAACAAAGAGAAAAGGGTTAAAAAACTTTAAAAAAAAAAAAAAGTCAAGTTTCCCTAGAAACATGATACAGTTGTGTTGGCTAAACCTCACCCTGGAGTTGGTTTCCAAATCTATAAAATGGAGTCAATAGTAACAAGTCCACAAGATGATTAAATAAGATCATATGCAAAATTCTTGGCACAATGGCTGATATATAATAAGCACTCAACATGTTAGCTTTTATTATTTGTTTTAAAGCAATTCATATGTATAAATTGAGCTCACTGAGGAGCTATACAAGGAGACATTTTTCACCTCTAGATATTTAAGATCTAGTTGAAGATAGTCAAATTTACAACTGTTTTAAAGGTCTGCAGTTGTTTTAGGAAAGAATGAGGGACTTTTAGCTGGCTAGCCTTTTATCTTGATAACTACTGTCTTCATTTATAGAAAGTTGAAGCAGATACTTACATGGTATGCCCTCCATAGTTTTGTCCTCTGTTAGAGTGGTGGAACACCACTTCCTGGCTTCCCCTTTAGGCTGGAAGCTCATTGAGGACAAAAATTACATCTCCCTAATTACTCTGTCCCTCATAGTACCTAGAACTAAGATTTGAAAAGAAAATTAAAGAGGAAAGGAATGCAAAAAAGAGTTTGTTTCATGTTTGTCAATTCATGCAGGATGTGAGACTGATTCCTCTCTGGGTCAGTCTATATGGATTATTTACCTAACCATTCTCTAATTTTCATTTTGGCTGGTCTCAGTTAGGAGCTCTGATGGCACAGCATCTAAAGCATTTGACTGCTAACCAGAAGGTTGGCAGTTTAAACTCACCAGCTGCTCTGTGGAGGAAAGATGGGGCAATCTACTTCTGCAAAAATTTACCATCTTGGAAACTCAATGGGGATCGCTTTGAGTTGAAATCGACTCAATGGCATTGAGTTTGTCTCAGTCAGACCTTCTATTAAGAACTGTTAAACCACCTTTCTTCACTCTTAACTAGGTATGAAGAAACAGAAAATAAGGTCCATAATGAGGAGATAAATAAATCAAAACAAATCAAGAAATGAAAAAGATGTTAGAATTAGCAAACAAGGACAGTATTCCATATATTCAAAAAGTTAAGCAGCAACACAGAACATACTTTAAAAAAAAAAAAAAAACTAACTTGAATTTACAGGATTAAAATCTACAATGTATGAGATGAAAAATACACTGGATAGAATTAACAGAAGCTTAGTCATTGCAAAAGAAAAAGTTAGTGAACTTGAAGCATACAAATGTAAGTTATCCAAAATGAAGCACAGATAGAAAAGTTAATATTATACAAAAGAAAAGAGTATCAGTGAGCTGCAGGACAACTTCAAGTGGCCTAACCAACGTGTATAACTGGAGACCACAAAAAAAGAGGAGGTGAGAAAAGAAAAATGTATTTAAAAAATAAATAGCTGAAATTTTTTCTAAATTTGATGAAAACTATGCCAACAGTTTCAGAAAGCTTGATGAGCCCCAAGCACAAACATTTCATCAAATAAGACCTACACATGTTCAACAAACACATGAAAAGATGCTCAGCATACTAAGCCACTAGAGAAATCCAATTAAAATCACAAGGACATTCCAATATATCCATTGTTTTCATTGTTGGTGGTGGCCATCAAGTTGGCTCTGACTCATACTGACCCTATGGACAACAAAACAAAACACTGCCTGGTCCTGTGCCATCCTCACAATACTTGCTATGCTTGAGCCCATTGTTGCAGCCACTGTACCAATCCATCTTGTTGAGGGTCTTCCTCTTTTTTGTTGACCCTCTACTTCACCGAGCTTGATACTCTTCTCCAGGGAGTGGTCCCTTCTGACAACATAACAAAGTAGGTGAGATGAACTCTGGTCATTCTCTCTTCTAAGGAGTATACTGCCTCCATTTCTTCCAGGACAGATTTGTTTGTTCTTCTGGCAGTCCATGGTATTTTCAATATTCTTCTTCAATACCACAATTCAAAGCCATCAATTTTTCTTCAGTCTCCCTAGCTAAAATGAAAAAGAGTGATCATACCAAGTTTGATGAGGATATGAGGAACTGGAACTCTCATATATTGTCGGTAAGAATGTAAAACAGTACAATCACTTTGGAAAACAGTTTGGATGGTTCTTAAAAGTTGACCAAATACATACCATGTCACTTAATCATTCTACTTCTGGATATTTTTGACTCAAGAGAAATGAAACCATATGTCCAGACAAAGACTAGTACAAATGTTCACAGCAACTTTACTTGTAGTAACTCCAAGCTGAATATAACTCAAATGTCCATTTGTGATATGCCCATACAAAGGACTACTACTCAGCAATAAAAAGCAATGAACCAATGATATATGATATAATGACATGGGCAAATCTCAAAATAATTATGCTGGGTGAAAAAATAGCTAGACAATTTTTTTAAGTGCAAAATGTATTATTCCCTTTATTTAAAATTCTAGGAAGTGCAAGCTAATCTACTGTGACAAAAAGAATATCCGTAGTTGAGGGGATACAGGAAGGGGCAGAAGAAACGGATTTCAAAGGGGCATGAGGAAATTTTGGAATGATGGATACATTTATTTCCTTCATTTTTTGTGATAGTTTCAGAGGTATGTACATATTATCAAATTGTACATTTTATGTACAGTTTAGTGTATATCAGGTATAATTCAATGCTGTTGTTCTTAAGTGTCACCCAGTCAAGTCTGACTCATGACAAAGCAGAAATGCCCCCATAGAATTCCCTAGGCTATAATCTTTATAGGAGGAGCTATGGTGGTGTAGTGCCTAAGGCATTTGACTGCTAACCAGAAGGCTGGTGGTTCAAACCCACCAGCCACTTCTGGGAAGGAAGATTGGGCAATCTACTTTTGTAATGATACTTTCTCAGAAACCCAAGGGGTCACTATAAGTCAGATCTGACTTGACAGCAATGAGTTTGGTTTGGTTTTGGAATCTTTATAGAAGCAGGTCACCAGGTCTTTTCTCCTACATAGCCACTGGTGGGTTCAAACTATTGACATTTTGGTTAGTGGCCAAGTGCTTAACCATTGCACAACCAAACCTCCTTATATTTCAATAACTCTGTTTAAAAATTCACTCTAGCTATGAAGAAGAGATTGCATTGCAGCCTCAGAGTGGAAGCAGGTCTACCAGCTAAGATATGATGAGAGGATGGTGGCTTAGACTGGGCTAGTGGTAACAGAGATGAAGAAAAGTGAAAAGACTCATAATATATTTTTGATATATGATTAGATCTGGTGTGTGAGAGAAAGAAGAATTAAAATTTCTCCAGTGTTCACTATATTTCTCTAGTATTTTCTGTTCTGCTCTTATACATGGATCTGTTTTGCTCCCACTTTGTTAACTGAAAACCACAAAAGACAAGTAGAAGTTTAAAATGAAAATGAAGCTGTAACACTCACAAAAATAGACAGTTATTGATTTTGTTTTTGTTATCAATTATTGTGATGATTTAGATTTTTATTTATTTTGTTATTTCTATTATTTATTATTCATTA
The DNA here is from genome assembly GCF_000298275.1 of Orycteropus afer afer. NCBI lineage: Eukaryota > Metazoa > Chordata > Mammalia > Tubulidentata > Orycteropodidae > Orycteropus > Orycteropus afer. The sequence goes on along the minus strand of NW_006921699.1, from coordinate 9,319,882 downwards.
AACTAAACCATTTTACATTATTTTAGTATAGAATTCTCCTGATGATTCTATGATTTGTACACTATTAAAGATAGGAAATTGAAATGCAGAAGACTTAAAATGGTTTGCTTGATTTCCCACAACTGGCAAATAATAAAATAAGAGTTCCAATCCCAGGTCCTTCCGATTGCAAAACCTGTGTGCTAATATACTCTACTCTAGAATCTCCTGGGGTTCAAATATTCATATCCCCACCAACCTTTATTTCCTCAGGTAACTGAGTGTCAGCCACAAATGGGCCTTTAGTTTTTAGAATGTGTTAAATAGAAAGTAACATGCTGTTCACCATGAGGCAACTCTGTATGAAGAAAGAGAATAGAATTTGGGTCAGACCAACCTGTTTTGAATCTTGGCTCTACCACTTGGTAGTTATACCATCTCAGACAAGTCAATGCTCTGACTCAAAAAAGTATTTATTGAGCACCTATCATGTTCTATGGAGCTCTGGCGGCATAGTGCCTAAGGCATTTGACTGCTAACCAGAGGCTGGTGGTTCACACCTACCAGCCGCTCCTTGGAAGGAAGACAAGGCAATCTACTTCTGTAGAGATATTGCCTTGGAAACCCAAGAAGGGGTCACTATGAGTCAGAATTGACTCAATGGCAATGAGTTTGGGTTTTTTTTTTTTTTTTTTTAATCATGTTCTAGGAAATGTTCTAGGATCTGAGGATACATCCATGAACAAAACAGAAAAAAAAAAAATCCCTGCCCTCAAGAAGCTTACATTCTAGTGGAATATGTGGACAATAAATATAATAAATAAGTAAAATATATAGTACATTAGATGGTCACATAGGAAAATACAGCTTAAGAAAAAAATCAAGGAAGAGTGATGGGAAACAGAAGGTTACAATTTTTACAAAGATAATCAAGGAAGGCTTCTCTGAGAAAATGATATTTGAGCAAAGACCTGAATGAGTTGAGAGAGTTGCCCATGAATATATCTGGGAAAGAGCATTCCAGGCAATGACAACAGTCAAACAAAAGTCCAGTTCATGCCAGGTGTATCTGAAAAAGAGCAGGAGGCCAGAGTGACTGGACTGGATTGAGTGAAGGGTAGAACCATAGGAAATAAATCAGGGAGAAAATGAGTAGAGTAGATAATGCATGTCCTTGTAGACCAGTATAATACCTTGGCTTTTATTTGAGTAGATGAGGAGCAATTGGAGGGTTTGAGCAGAGCAGTGCGATGATCTGATTAACTTTTTCAAAGTATCTTTCTGACTACTTAGACTACAAAGATCAAGTGCAGAGTCAGGGAGACCAGTTACAAGCCTCTTGGGTTAGTCCAAACAAGACATGATTATTGTTTGGACCAAATAAAAACAGTGAATTGGTGAGAAAAGGTCAGGTTATAGATGTGTTTGGATGTTAGAGGTGGCAGGATTTGCAACTGAATTATATGTGGGGTATGAAAAGAAGAGAAGATCCTGGGATAAATAAACAATTTTTATTTATTTATTTATTTTTACCTGAATAACCAAATGGATGGGGAAAACTAAATAAGATGAAGAAGACTAGATTCAGAGTTCGGTTTCTAAAGTTTGTAATGCTTATTAGACATACAAGTAGAGATATCAAGATAGCAATTGCATATATGTGTCTCAAGATCAAGGAAGAAGACAGAACTAGAAATATAAATTTTGGAGTCATGGACATATGGATTATACTGAGAGTCATTGCACCAGAAAAAATCACTAAAGGCATGAGTGTAAATAGATAAAAGGAGATTTCTAAGGGTTGGGCATACCTTTGGAATATTCAAACATTAAAAGGTCATAGTATGAATCAACAGAGAATTCAAATGAGTAGTCATTCAGGAATAAAAAACAGAGTATGCTATGCTGGAAGCCAAGTGAAGAATGTGTATCAGGGAGTAGTAAATGATCAGGTGAGTAGTAAATGATCAGGTGTAGTAAAGCACTTGATAGGTCATATAAGATGAGGGCTGAATACCAACCACTGAATTTAGAAAAATGAAAGTCATTTGTGACCTTGACAGGAACAGCTGCAGTGGAATTAGTGGGTATGAAAACCTTATTGGATAGGACAAAAAGGCAACTGGAAACAATAAGTATAGACAACTCTATTAAAGAATTTTGCTGTAAAGTAGAACAAAAAAGTGGAGTAATAGTTGAAGGGAGAAGTGGGATCAAAAGAAATTTCATTTTAGGACAGGAGAAATAACAGCATGTTTATGTAAGCCAGCAGAAAAATGGGGAAACACAATGCAGGAGAAAGAAGGAAAAATTACAGGAGCCATGTCTTTGAGTAGACATAAGGGGATTATATCCAAGCACAAGTGGAGGAGGAATTGACCTTAGATAGGAGCAGGGGCAGTTCATCTAAAGTAGCAAGAGGGGAACAGAATACACGTGCACAAATGCATGATGGCAAATATATATGATGGTGTGAAAATATGGAGTTTCTCTTCTGGTGACTTCTGTTTTCTCAATAAAATCATACACAAGGTCCTCATTTGAAAAGACATGCGGCAGGAGGTGTTATAAGACTGAAGAGAGGAGAAAGTATGAAATATTTGTTTGGGAAAGTAGGAGAAAAAGTTTCCCAGAAGCACCAAGGACCACTTGAGATTGGTGCTAATGAGTCAGTCAATGGCCAGTCAATGCACTTGGGTATTCTCTAGCCACACCTATTATGCAGCAGCAGGAACAGCGCAGTAGAGATTTAGACTCAACTGAATGGGGCTTTTATCCAGTGAGGACACTGAATAAAAAAGAGTTAGTGATGTGTGCAGGGATGATTATAATGACTGACCATAGAATTTAAGTTCCGTAAGGAAGGAGATGGGCATCTAAGTGAAAAGGCAGTGTGTTCTGATAGAATAAATAGATAACTGGAGTGGTACCCCAGAGGAAGTGAGCTAGACATAGGAGGTATTGCTCAGAGGGAAATTTGAATTTGGGGTTACAGAGGAGCTGTGGTTATTGGGAATAACTAAGAGTGATGGATAAAAGTCATTGGAAGAGAAATAATAAAAGTGAGAGAGCAGGACAATGGAAGTGTCACTTTTCTGGACAATTAAACCACCAAGAATAACCACAGCAGTAATGTTGAAGAGACTGACAGTGATCCAGGAGTTAAAACCTTCAAAGGATGTAGGAAAGTGGCCCAAAGATTCCTAAGTGACTAAAATGAGGAAGAGAAATGGCTTTAGTCTGTAGTTAATCTCTCTTGAGTCTCAGTTTCCTTACTTGTAAATTGGAAATGGTTTCTCCACCAAGGGGTTTTTATAAGGATTGAGGGAGATGATGTAGTTAAAGCACTTGTCTGGCCACCAGATAGGACTGACAAACCTCAGTGTATGTTGTTGTTGTTGTTAGGGGCAATAGAGTTGGTTCTGATTCATACAACCCTATATACTCAGTGTATAAGAATATTAATTTTTTTTAAGTTCAACTGTTAAGTCTTGGGTGTATGTCTCATCTACCTTCAAATAAAGTTGAAGAACCACAGTCTGGCTTAGGAGATTCATGAGGCTCTGGATTGATTTGAAAAATTCATCATCATCATAATTTCCCAAAGATGTTTACCCATGGTACTCTCTGAGAAACACGGGCTTGGCCATGGCCCAACCATATGCGTCATCTCCTTCTGCCTGCCAGAGCTAGGTTCTCTGGCCCTGCCAGCCATCTACAGACACCAGAAAGCTGTTGCTTTCCAGCTTGAGTGTCTCATGTAGAAGGCAAAAAGCAAATTTCCTCCTTTGGCTGCTCTGATATGTCTCCCATTTATAAGGCCAGGCTGGCTGAAAAAGCCAGGGAAGTGAAAGTCTCTAATGAAATGGGAACCTCCTGTTCTGAACTGTGCTGAACCCATAAATGTTCAGAGGCTCTAGGGCACTACAATCAACTAGCTCCAAGCATCAGGAGATTGGACCAAGGGCTGGGCCAGGCCTCTTCCATTTCTGTCCCTGGACCCATTCACTTCTAGACAGGCATTTCCACCAAGAGATGAGATCTGGTCTAGTCAACAGGACAGTGTCTGTTTTACCAGTAACAGGGGTTCCTTATTGTCAGAAAGGGACAACAAAGTTGATGGGGTGGAGGGCAGAGACTCAGGGAATATGAGCTGCAGCAGTGGGGCTGCTAGAGTTGAACTAGTCCATGTAGTGACCCACTCTGTCCATTTTATGAGCAAGGTGTCCCTTAAACCTCCTACCTCTGGATTCTCAGGGCTCTGCAGAGTATCTTAGCTGGGAAAGCTATGACCAAGTTTTACTTAGCATTCCTTGTGTGTAGGAAGGATCCCTAGACTCCTTTACCCACACACTACTTCAAGACCACAATTGCTTGTTCACTGCAATTTTTCATTATCTGGTACATAGGAGCCTCTCAAAAATGGATGGATGGATGGATGGATGGTGGATGGGTGCATGATGGATGACAGGTGGAGGTTAGGGAAAGTGAGGGCACAGAGAATACCTCTTCATGTCACAACCCAGCTCTGAGCTAGGTGTCAAGACCTAGAAGTCTCCTAATATACTACCTGAATTATTTTTTCCATGACACTCTGCCTGAGCTGATTATTCTATCCAGAATTTCTTCCCTAAATTATACAAAACTGAAGGGCAGCCACTTGCATCTGAAAATATTTTCTTAATCCTTATACTTTTCCTAGCAAAAACACATTTACTTACCCCTTTCTTTAATGTAAAGTGGCATTTTGATGCAGCAGCCCTGGAAGAAGACAAGAATCACTAATTCAGAAAAAGGCTGAAGACCAACCTTACAAAAGATGCTAAAGGGAGTCCTATGGATAGAAAACCAACAATAGCAAACAACAGTCAATCATTAACATGCATGATGACATAACCCGGAAACCAACACAGCTATGGAAGTATCCAAAGTAAAATAAGCTTACGAGATTCTAACAGGGAACCAATGGGCAAATGAGAGCAACTACAAGCCAAAAAGAGGAAAAAGATAATATAGTTGCAGAACTTCTAAATGGTGAGGAAGTCAAGAGAGTTGCAAGATAGAATGGACAGTTGTACACTCAGGGAGAAAATTATAAATCACAGAATAACCTCAAAGAAAAATGATAAACCTTCACATCACAATAAAAAAGAGGACAAGCACAAATATTTAGCAAATACTAAAACAATAGCAACAAAGGAAATGATAACACAATTCAGTAACATAATGAGCTCAGCACAAAAAAAAAAAAAAAAATTATATGGAAAAAAGAAATTAGGAACACCATGAAAAAACATATTTAAAAAATGACAGCAACCAATTCATACTTGTTGATAATTATCCTCAATGACAATGGATTAAATGCACCACTCAAGAGACGGAAAGTTGCACACTGGACAAGAAAACATAACCCATCAATATGCTGTCTACAGGAGACACACCTTAAGAGACAAAGAAAAAAATAGACTAAAAATCAAAGGCTGGAAAAAGATTTATCAAGCAAATGGTAACCAAAAAAGAGCAGGAGTGGCAATATTAATTTTGGATCAAATTGACTTTAAGGCAAAAACCACCACAAGAGACAAGGAAGACATTATATAATGATTAAAGGATCAATCAAACAAGAAGATATAACCATAATAAATATCTATGGACCCAGTGAAAGAGCCCCAATATACATAAATCAGACTTTAACAGAATTGAAAAGCCAAATAGATGAGCCCTCAGTCATAGTAGAAGACTTTAATACATCACTTTCAATGAAAGACAGAACAACTGGAAAGAAACTCAACAAAGATACGGAAGAGCTAAACAATACAATCCACCAACATGACCTTATAGACATCTACAGAGCACTTCACCCAACAACAGCACAATATACATTCTTTTTCAGTGCACATGGAACATTCTCCATGATAGACTGTATGTTAGGCCATAAAGAAAGCCTTAATAAATGTAAAAACAGTGAAATATTGCAAAGCATCTTCTCAGATCACAATGCAATCAAATTGGAAATCAACATAGGAAGATCAACAGATAAAGAGCAAACACATGGAAACTGAACAACACCCTCCTTAAGAATGACTAGGTAATAGAAGAAATAAAATGTGAACTTAAAAAGTTTCTTGAATCAAACAAGAATGAAAACACAACATACCAAAATCTTTGGGACACAGAAAACCCAGTGATCAGTATACCAATAAATGCACACATCAAAAAAGAAGAGCCAAAATCAACACCTTAAACTAACATCTCCAACAATTAGAAAAAGAACAGTAAGAAAAGCCAACAGCCACCAGAAGAAAGGAAATAATAAAGATTTGAGCAGAAATTGATGAAACAGAAAATAGAAAGATAATAGAAAAATCAACAAGACTAGAAGTTTTTTTAAAAGATTAATAAAATTGACAACCCACTGGCAAATTTAACAAAGGAAAAGAGGGAGAGAATACAAATAACATGAATAAGAAATGAAATGGGGGGCATCATAATAGAAATAACTGAAATAAAAAGGGTAATATCAGGATACTATGAAGAACTGTACTCCAATACATTTGAAAATCAGGAAGAAATGGATAGATTTCTAGAAAGACACTACTTATCTAAACTAACACAGACTGAGGTGGAAAAGTTGAACAGACCCATAACAAAAGAAGAAATTAAACAGGTCATAAAACAATTACCACCAAAAATAATGTCCTGGCCCAGAGGGTTTAACCAGAGAATTCTACCAAACATTTAGAGAACTGACCCCAAGCCTACTCAAGCTATTCCAAAACATACAAAAGGATGGAATCCTCTCAAATTCATTTTATGAAGCAAGCATAACCTTGATAGTAAAACCAGGCAAAGATATCACTAAAAAGGAAAACAACAGACCAATATCCCTCATGAATATAGATGCAAAAATCTTCAATAAAATCCTAGCCAATAGACTCCAACAACATATCAAAAAAATAATTCATTATGACCAAGTAGGGTTCATATCAGGTATGCAAGGGTGGTTCAACATTAGAAAAACAATCAAAATCAACCACCACATAAGTAAAACAAAGGAAAGAACCATATGATCATATCAATTGATGCAGAAAAGGCATTTGATAAAATCCAACACCCATTCTGATCAAAACTCTTCAGCAAAATAGGAATAGAAGTGACATTCCTCAACATAATAAAGGGCATATATGCAAAACCAACATCCAACATTATTCTCAATGGAGAGAGACTGAAACCATTCCCCTTG
>NW_006921699.1:9311332-9312540 GCF_000298275.1 Orycteropus afer afer | reverse complement strand
CTGTTTGCTGATGATATGATCCTATACCTAGAAAACCCAAGATACTCAGTAAAAAATCTACTAGAACTAACTGAGAGATTTAGCATTGTGGCAGGACACAAGAGCAACATCTAAAAATCAGTTGGATTCCTCTACACCAGCAAAGAGATTACTGAAAAACAAATAAGGAAATCAATACCATTTACAACCCCACACACTGCCCTTGAGTCGGATACAACTCATAGCAACCCCTCCTTGGGTTTCCATGGCAGTATCACTATGGAAGTGGATTGCCCAACCTTCCTTCCGAGGAGTGGCTGGTGGGTTTGAACCACCAGCCTTCTGGTTAGCAGCCAAACCCCTTAGGCACTACACCACCAGAGCTCCTTTTACAATGTTGTTGTAATTGTTGTTATATGCCCTCAAGTCGGACCTGACTCATAGTGACCCTTCCTTGGGTTTCCTAGGTGGTATCCCTATGGAAGAAGATTGCCCTACCTTTCTTATGAGGAGTGGCTGGTGGGTTTGAACCACCAGCCTTCTAGTTAGCAGTCAAGTGCCTTAGGCACTATGCTACCAGAGCTCTTCCTTTTACAGTAGCTACCAAAAAATAAAATACTTGGGAATAAATCTTACCGGGACACAAAAGACCTGTACAAAGAAAACTATAAAAGACTACTTCAAGAAACCATAAGAGATCTACAAAAATGGAAGAACATACCATGCTCGTGGATAGGAAGATTGAAAACTGTGAAAATGTCAGTTTTCCCCAAAGTGATCTATACATTCAATGCAATCCCAATCCAGATCCCATCGACATTCTTTAAGGATATGGAAAAAACAATCACTAACTTTATATGGAAATGAAAGAGACCTCAGATAAGCACAGCATTATTGAAGAACAAGGTAGGAGGTCTCACACTCCCAGATCTTAAAACCTACTATACAGGCACAGTAGTCAAAACTGTCTGGTATTGGTATAATGACGGAAACATAGACCAATGGAATAGAATTGAGAACCCAGAAATAGATCCATCCACCTATGGTCAGCTGAACTTTGACAAAGGGCCCAAATCCATTAAGTGGGGAAGAGATTGTCTGTTTAACAAATGGTGCTGGCAAAGCTGGATATCCACTTGCAGAAAAAATGAAACAAGATCTGTACCTCACACCATACACAAAAACTAACTCCAGATGGATCAAAGACTTAAATGTGAAACCTAAAACTA